>NW_027257964.1:240000-245000 GCF_045791955.1 Oncorhynchus clarkii lewisi
CTGCACTTTCAACTGGGTTTTAATTGATCATCAGCCGTGTTTCACCCTCCAGCCCCCCAGCCGCCTCAACAACTCATTTCTGATATTTAGCTTCATTATTTTACATGGAAATGAAGGTTCACAACAAATTATTGGAGCAAAATGACAAGAGACAGAGAGACAGAGAGACAGAGAGAGAGAGAGAGAGACAGACAGAGACAGACAGAGACAGACAGAGAGACAAAGAGAGAGAGAGACAAAGAGAGAGAGAGACAAAGAGAGAGAGACAAAGAGACAGACAGACAGACAGACAGACAGACAGACAGACAGACAGACAGACAGACAGACAGACAGACAGACAGACAGACAGACAGACAGACAGACAGACAGACAGAGAAGAGAGAGAGAGAGAGAGAGAGAGAGAGAGAGAGAGAGAGAGAGAGACAAGAGAGAGAGAGAGAGAGAGAGAGAGAGAGAGAGAAAGAGAGAGAGACAAAGGGGGGGGGAGAGAGAGAGAGAGAGACAGAGAGAGAGAGAGAGCAGGCGGAGAGAGAGAGGAGACTAAGGATGATTGTCTTCATCCCCATGTGGGACTGTCCATCATCCACAGATCCTTTCAGTGCCACCAGACAGACTCATAGTGTATTCACAGACTAAGAGCTGCGGGGAGAAAAGCAGGAGATGTCTATACCCTGGAGAAGACACACAGCACGACGCACAATCTGTCAAATACATTTAGCACACAGCAACGTGGCTGCCTGAGAGACGGCCTGAACAACCCATGTTGCATGAACAAAGTGAATTATGTCATAACACACCTCTCCCACAACACACACATACAGCTAATGTGTATTGTTCACGTTGTCTAACGAGGGGAGAAGAGAATCTGAATCCACATTATGAAACAGCAGGATTTGAAGAACTGTGAGATATAAAATGACAATACTGACAACAACATTGTCAGGCTGATGATGTCTCTCAATGGGTACATCCAAAATGGCATCTCGTTCCCCAGGATATACAGTATATACAGTGGGGCAAAAAAGTATTTAGTCAGCCAACCAATTGTGCAAGTCCTCCCACTTAAAAAGATGAGGCCTGTAATTTTTCATCATAGGTACACTTCAACTATGACAGACAAAATGAGAAAAAAAAATCCAGAAAATCACATTGTAGGATTTTTATGAATTTATTTGCAAATTTGCCCCACTGTATAGTGTGTTACTTTAGGCCTACATAGGGTTCTAGTCTAAGGCAGTGTACTACATAGGGAATAGGGCGCCATTTGGGACACAACCCAGTGAGTGATGAATAGGTTAATGGTGTTTATGTGTCCATGGTAAATGACATCTGACCTGCAGTGGAGGTCAGGTCAGGTCAAAGGTCATACATGCCAAGGGGGTTGAGGCTCTCAGGCTGATGCACCCCGCCCAAGCGGCTGATGGCTCGTCGCCAAACCCACTGGCTACAGGTTATCTACAAGTCTCTGCTAGGTAAAGCCCCGCCCTATCTCAGCTCGCTGGTCACCATAGCAGCACCCACTCGTAGCACACGCTCCAGCAGGTATATCTCACTGGTCATCCCCAAAGCCAATTCCTCCTTTGGTCGCCTTTCCTTCCAGTTCTCTGCTGCCACTGACTGGAACGAACTGCAAAAATCACTGAAGCTGGAGATTCCCATCTCCCTCACTAGCTTTAAGCACAGATCACCGCACCTGTACATAGCCCATCTGTAAACAGCCCATCTATCTACCTCATCCCCACACTGTGTTTATTTATTTTGCTCCTTTTGCACCACAGTATCTCTACTTGCACATCCATCTTTTGCACATCTATCACTCCGGAGTTTAATTGCTATATTGTAATTATTTCGCCACCATGGCCTATTTATTGTCTTACCTCCCTTATTTGACCTTATTTGACCTTATTTGACCTCATTTGACCTCCCTGTATAAAGACTTTGTTTTCTACTGTATTATTGACTGTATGTTTTGTTTATTCCATGTGTAACTCTGTGTTGTTGTTTATCTCCATGTGTAACTCTGTGTTGTTGTTTACTCCATGTGTAACTCTGTGTTGTTGTTTACTCCATGTGTAACTCTGTGTTGTTGTTTACTCCATGTGTAACTCTGTGTTGTTGTTTACTCCATGTGTAACTCTGTGTTGTTGTTTATTCCATGTGTAACTCTGTGTTGTTGTTTATTCCATGTGTAACTCTGTGTTGTTGTTTATCTCCATGTGTAACTCTGTGTTGTTGTTTACTCCATGTGTAACTCTGTGTTGTTGTTTACTCCATGTGTAACTCTGTGTTGTTGTTTATCTCCATGTGTAACTCTGTGTTGTTGTTTACTCCATGTGTAACTCTGTGTTGTTGTTTATTCCATGTGTAACTCTGTGTTGTTGTTTATCTCCATGTGTAACTCTGTGTTGTTGTTTACTCCATGTGTAACTCTGTGTTGTTGTTTATTCCATGTGTAACTCTGTGTTGTTGTTTACTCCATGTGTAACTCTGTGTTGTTGTTTATTCCATGTGTAACTCTGTGTTGTTGTTTACTCCATGTGTAACTCTGTGTTGTTGTTTATTCCATGTGTAACTCTGTGTTGTTGTTTACTCCATGTGTAACTCTGTGTTGTTGTTTATTCCATGTGTAACTCTGTGTTGTTGTTTACTCCATGTGTAACTCTGTGTTGTTGTTTATTCCATGTGTAACTCTGTGTTGTTGTTTACTCCATGTGTAACTCTGTGTTGTTGTTTACTCCATGTGTAACTCTGTGTTGTTGTTTATCTCCATGTGTAACTCTGTGTTGTTGTTTACTCCATGTGTAACTCTGTGTTGTTGTTTACTCCATGTGTAACTCTGTGTTGTTGTTTACTCCATGTGTAACTCTGTGTTGTTGTTTACTCCATGTGTAACTCTGTGTTGTTGTTTATTCCATGTGTAACTCTGTTGTTGTTGTTTACTCCATGTGTAACTCTGTTGTTGTTTGTGTCGAACTGCTTTGCTTTATCTTGGCAAGGTCGCAATTGCAAATGAGAACTTGTTCTCAACTAACCTACCTGGTTAAATAAAGGTGTTCTCAACTAACCTACCTGGTTAAATAAAGGTGTTCTCAACTAACCTACCTGGTTAAATAAAGGTGTTCTCAACTAACCTACCTGGTTAAACAAAGGTGAAATAAATAAACAAAAAAAACGTCTGGCACCCCGCCCAAGAGGCCGATGCCTGGCACCCCGCCCAAGAGGCCGATGGCTGGCACCCCGCCCAAGAGGCCGATGCCTGGCACCCCGCCCAAGAGGCCGATGGCTGGCACCCCGCCCAAGAGGCCGATGGCTGGCACCCCGCCCAAGAGGCCGATGGCTGGCACCCCGCCCAAGAGGCCGATGGCTGGCACCCCGCCCAAGAGGCCGATGGCTGGCACCCCGCCCAAGAGGCCGATGGCTGGCACCCCGCCCAAGAGGCCGATGGCTGGCACCCCGCCCAAGAGGCCGATGGCTGGCACCCCGCCCAAGAGGCCGATGGCTGGCACCCCGCCCAAGAGGCCGATGGCTGGCACACCGCCCAAGAGGCCGATGGCTGGCACACTGCCCAAGAGGCCGATGGCTGGCACACTGCCCAAGAGGCCGATGGCTGGCACCCCGCCCAAGCGGCCGATGGCTGGCACCCCGCCCAAGAGGCCGATGGCTGGCACCCCGCCCAAGAGGCCGATGGCTGGCACCCCGCCCAAGAGGCCGATGGCTGGCACCCCGCCCAAGAGGCCGATGGCTGGCACCCCGCCCAAGAGGCCGATGGCTGGCACCCCGCCCAAGAGGCCGATGGCTGGCACCCCGCCCAAGAGGCCGATGGCTGGCACCCCGCCCAAGAGGCCGATGGCTGGCACACCGCCCAAGAGGCCGATGGCTGGCACACTGCCCAAGAGGCCGATGGCTGGCACACTGCCCAAGAGGCCGATGGCTGGCACCCCGCCCAAGCGGCCGATGGCTGGCACCCCGCCCAAGCGGCCGATGCCTGGCACCCCGCCCAAGCGGCCGATGCCTGGCACACTGCCCAAGAGGCCGATGGCTGGCACACTGCCCAAGAGGCCGATGGCTGGCACACTGCCCAAGAGGCCGATGCCTGGCACCCCGCCCAAGCGGCTGAAGGCATATTGGCCAACTAATGTACAAAGCATCTCCGGAAGCTGGAAGGTATATACAGATTTTTTTGCAAAAATATAAATCTTAGTCAAGGTGGTTAAAAAAACAACCTCCGTCAGCAAATCTATTATTGCATCGGAGAAAAAAAGACCTGAAGGCATTTCAGAAGAGTCTGGGGGAAAGAATGTCAGACCACATTGACATTCACACAGAGCATTTTCACAGCCCACAAAAAAAACTGCAGGCTGGCAGGCAAGGAAGCAGTTTACAAATCAATAACTTTAAAAGCTTAAATTTAGTGACATTTATTTCCACGTGGAGAAATCTGTGTGCTGTCCCCCCTAGCAGGCATGTAGCAAGGCAGCTCTGAGCCACTAAGGACCCCACAGAGGCAGCAGCTGTGACAGGGGTGGAATTGAGGTGGACCTGGACCTATAGAGTCCAGAGGTACCCAGCCTAACGCTCCCCTTGACCTCGTCAATGAGCGAACACACACACACACACACACACACACACACATACACACACATTACTTCTCCTGGCGTGTGCATAAGCAATGTGTGTGTGCTGACAAGGGACATCACAGCAATAGACATCACTAGGGGTTCGCTTCAAAACGTGCAATTCAGGAAGCTAAAGCCACCCGGGAACATCCAGCACTATGACTGGGAATACAGATATCTGTTGTCGTATATACAGTAGGGCCATGGATCAGAAAACCAGTCAGTATCTGGTGTGACCACCGTTTGCCTCATGCAGCGCGACACATCTCCTTCACGTAGAGTTGATCAGGCTGTTGATTGTGGCCTGCGGAACGTTATCCAAATGGATGGATGGCTGTGCGAGGTTGTCGGGATATTGGCGGGAACTGGAACACTCTGTCGTGC
>NW_027257964.1:250000-309674 GCF_045791955.1 Oncorhynchus clarkii lewisi
TCAAGATAACAGTGTGTTAGTCAAGGTAACAGTGTGTTAGTCAAGGTAACAGTGTGTTAGTCAAGATAACAGTGTGTTAGTCAAGATAACAGTGTGTTAGTCAAGATAAGTGTGTTAGTCAAGATAACAGTGTGTTAGTCAAGGTAACAGTGTGTTAGTCAAGATAACAGTGTGTTAGTCAAGATAACAGTGTGTTAGTCAAGATAACAGTGTGTTAGTCAAGGTAACAGTGTGTTAGTCAAGGTAACAGTGTGTTAGTCAAGGTAACAGTGTGTTAGTCAAGGTAACCGTGTGTTAGTCAAGGTAACAGTGTGTTAGTCAAGGTAACAGTGTGTTAGTCAAGGTAACAGTGTGTTAGTCAAGGTAACAGTGTGTTAGTCAAGGTAACAGTGTGTTAGTCAAGATAACAGTGTGTTAGTCAAGATAACAGTGTGTTAGTCAAGATAACAGTGTGTTAGTCAAGATAAGTGTGTTAGTCAAGATAACAGTGTGTTAGTCAAGATAACAGTGTGTTAGTCAAGATAACAGTGTGTTAGTCAAGATAACAGTGTGTTAGTCAAGATAAGTGTGTTAGTCAAGATAACAGTGTGTTAGTCAAGATAAGTGTGTTAGTCAAGATAACAGTGTGTTAGTCAAGATAAGTGTGTTAGTCAAGATAACAGTGTGTTAGTCAAGATAACAGTGTGTTAGTCAAGATAAGTGTGTTAGTCAAGATAACAGTGTGTTAGTCAAGATAACAGTGTGTTAGTCAAGATAACAGTGTGTTAGACAAGATAACAGTGTGTTAGTCAAGGTAACAGTGTGTTAGTCAAGATGACAGTCTGTTAGTCAAGATGACAGTCTGTTAGTCAAGATGACAGTCTGTTAGTCAAGATGACAGTCTGTTAGTCAAGATGACAGTCTGTTAGTCAAGATGACAGTGTGTAATCCCAGAAGCCTAATGTGTGACCTGCTGCCACAAGAGAAAGGTCAACAGGCGGGGGTCAGAAACACCGAAGTAAATATAACTCATCTGATTATTTATTCACCTGTCAGTCCTACATTCTAATATCTAATATATATATTTATATTTTTAATATTTCTAATATCTCCATATTGTCACTGTACATAGCTTACGTTACATTTTTAAAATGTTATACTTCATTTTGTTTAACTCAAATATAATATATATTTTTAAATGTTATTTTCTGTGTGTAATGTTTACTGTTCATGTCCAAATTGTTTTGGTCTGTTTCGTCTAACTCGTTTTGTTGGTTTTTGTCCACTTGCCTTAACAATGTAAACACACGATTCCCAGAACAATAAAGTCACTTAGAATAGAAGAGAGAGAGAATGGAAGAAGACGAAGAGAGAGTGAGTGAGTGAGTGAGTGAGTGAGTGAGTGAGTGAGTGAGTGAGGGAACAAGAAGAGGGAGAGAGAGGGAACAAGAGGAGGGAGAGAGAGAAGGAACAAAAGGAGGGAGAGAGAGAGGGAACAAGAGGAGGGAGAGAGAGAGAGAGCGAGGGAAGGGGATAGAGGGAGAGAGAAAGAGGAAGGAAGGGTGAGAGGGAACAAGAGGAGGGAGAGAGAGAGAGGGAACAAGAGGAGGGAGAGAGAGAGGGAACAAGAGGAGGGAGAGAGAGAGGGAACAAGAGGAGGGAGAGAGAGAGGGAACAAGAGGAGGGAGAGAGAGAGGGAACAAGGGGAGGGAGAGAGAGAGAGGGAACAAGAGGAGGGAGAGAGAGAGGGAACAAGAGGAGGGAGAGAGAGAGGGAACAAGAGGAGGGAGAGAGAGAGAGGGAACAAGAGGAGGGAGAGAGAGATGGAACAAGAGGAGGGAGAGAGAGATGGAACAAGAGGAGGGAGAGAGAGAGGGAACAAGAGGAGGGAGAGAGAGAGAGGGAACAAGGGGAGGGAGAGAGAGAGGGAACAAGAGGAGGGAGAGAGAGATGTGATTTTACTATACCGGCCCAGCAGTAATTTAATTAAACTGAAACACATCAAACTAGTGTGGAATATATTACACTTCATTATGGATAGACGCCATTACAGTGAGGGGAAAGATACAGAGAGAAGAGAGAGACAGATAGAGACAAGGAGACAGAGAGAGAGAGGGGGAGGGAGAGACAGAGAAAAGGGGGGGGGGGGAGAAAGGGGGGAGAGAGAGAGAAAGGGGGGAGAGAGAGAGAAAGGGGGAGAGACAGAGAAAGGGGGAGAGAGAGAGAAAGGGGGAGAGAGAGAGAAAGGGGGAGAGAGAGACAGAAAGTGGGAGAGAGAGACAGAAAGTGGGAGAGAGACAGAGAAAGGGGGGGGGGAGAGAGAGAAAGGGGGAGAGAGAGAGAAAGGGGGAGAGAGAGAGAAAGGGGGAGAGAGAGACAGAAAGTGGGAGAGAGAGACAGAAAGTGGGAGAGAGAGACAGAGAAAGGGGGGGGGGGAGAGAGAAAGGGGGAGAGAGAGAAAGCGGGAGAGAGAGAGATAATTAAATAGCTTGTTGGAGAACCCTCTAGTTCCCAATTAAATATCTTGTTGGAGAACCCTCCCTTTCCCTATTAAATAGCTTGTTGGAGAACCCTCCCTTTCCCAATTAAATAGCTTGTTGGAGAACCCTCCCTTTCCCTATTAAATAGCTTGTTGGAGAACCCTCCCTTTCCCAATTAAATAGCTTGTTGGAGAACCCTCCCTTTCCCTATTAAATAGCTTGTTGGAGAACCCTCTAGTTCATAATGAAATAGCTTGTTGGAGAACCCTCCCTTTCCCTATTAAATAGCTTGTTGGAGAACCCTCCCTTTCTTAAATTAAATAGCTTGTTGGAGAACCCTCCCTTTCCCAATTAAATAGCTTGTTGGAGAACCCTCTAGTTCATAATTAAATAGCTTGTTGGAGAACCCTCCAGTTCCCAATTAAATAGCTTGTTGGAGAACCCTCTAGTTCATAATGAAATAGCTTGTTGCGTCAGTCATATCATCATGACTCCTAACTTCCTGAACCATTTTACAGTATGCTGACCCAAACACTTCCTGATAGTGTGAAACACTTTGATGGAAAGTTAACTTTAGCCACCTGCGGACAGCAGCCCCGAAATCAGAGGTTTTAAACAGGGGAGCATTAATTAGAGCCAATGTCTCAGTCTGACTCATTAACAGAAGGGGGTTCCTTTAGATATTAAATTTTAATATTTCCCATTATAAGTCTACGGAATTGTGTTCAATAATTCAGCATTCAACGCAAATCTTTCTTTTTTAATCACCCGATCGAGTTCCTAAATCCTAAAGCTGTTTATTTTTACAATCAAAGCTCATTTCAAACCTAGTTGAATATTTTAGGCAGAGTACGATCCAACGAATAGAGAAGCAGGCAAATAAACATGCTGACATGGTTAACTCAAAACGTAGTGCACTACATAGGGAATAGGGTGTTATAGAGCTCTGGTCTAAAGTAGTGCACTACGTAGGGAATAGGGTGTTATAGAGCTCTGGTCTAAAGTAGTGTACTACGTAGGGAATAGGGTGTTATAGAGCTCTGGTCTAAAGTAGTGCACTACGTAGGGAATAGGGTGTTATAGAGCTCTGGTCTAAAGTAGTGTACTACGTAGGGAATAGGGTGTTATAGAGCTCTGGTCTAAAGTAGTGCACTACGTAGGGAATAGGGTGTTATAGAGCTCTGGTCTAAAGTAGTGCACTACGTAGGGAATAGGGTGTTATAGAGCTCTGGTCTAAAGTAGTGCACTACGTAGGGAATAGGGTGTTATAGAGCTCTGGTCTAAAGTAGTGTACTACGTAGGGAATAGGGTGTTATAGAGCTCTGGTCTAAAGTAGTGCACTACGTAGGGAATAGGGTGTTATAGAGCTCTGGTCTAAAGTAGTGCACTACGTAGGGAATAGGGTGTTATAGAGCTCTGGTCTAAAGTAGTGCACTACGTAGGGAATAGGGTGTTATAGAGCTCTGGTCTAAAGTAGTGCACTATGTAGGGAATAGGGTGTTATAGAGCTCTGGTCTAAAGTAGTGCACTACGTAGGGAATAGGGTGTTATAGAGCTCTGGTCTAAAGTAGTGCACTACGTAGGGAATAGGGTGTTATAGAGCTCTGGTCTAAAGTAGTGCACTACGTAGGGAATAGGGTGTTATAGAGCTCTGGTCTAAAGTAGTGCACTACGTAGGGAATAGGGTGTTATAGAGCTCTGGTCTAAAGTAGTGTACTACGTAGGGAATAGGGTGTTATAGAGCTCTGGTCTAAAGTAGTGCACTACATAGGGAATAGGGTGTTATAGAGCTCTGGTCTAAAGTAGTGCACTACGTAGGGAATAGGGTGTTATAGAGCTCTGGTCTAAAGTAGTGCACTACGTAGGGAATAGGGTGTTATAGAGCTCTGGTCTAAAGTATTGCACTACGTAGGGAATAGGGTGTTATAGAGCTCTGGTCTAAAGTAGTGCACTACGTAGGGAATAGGGTGTTATAGAGCTCTGGTCTAAAGTAGTGCACTACGTAGGGAATAGGGTGTTATAGAGCTCTGGTCTAAAGTAGTGCACTACGTAGGGAATAGGGTGTTATAGAGCTCTGGTCTAAAGTAGTGCACTACGTAGGGAATAGGGTGTTATAGAGCTCTGGTCTAAAGTAGTGCACTACGTAGGGAATAGGGTGTTATAGAGCTCTGGTCTAAAGTAGTGCACTATGTAGGGAATAGGGTGTTATAGAGCTCTGGTCTAAAGTAGTGCACTACGTAGGGAATAGGGTGTTATAGAGCTCTGGTCTAAAGTAGTGCACTACGTAGGGAATAGGGTGTTATAGAGCTCTGGTCTAAAGTAGTGCACTACGTAGGGAATAGGGTGTTATAGAGCTCTGGTCTAAAGTAGTGCACTACGTAGGGAATAGGGTGTTATAGAGCTCTGGTCTAAAGTAGTGCACTACGTAGGGAATAGGGTGTTATAGAGCTCTGGTCTAAAGTAGTGTACTACGTAGGGAATAGGGTGTTATAGAGCTCAGGTCTAAAGTAGTGCACTACGTAGGGAATAGGGTGCACATCGTACAGAGCCATTAAGCCCTGTAATGGCAGCCTAAATGGTCTCTGTTCGTTACAGAAAGCAATAAAAAGAGTTTCACTAAGAGAGACCACGCTGGGAAAATAAATATAGAGGACGCAATTAGAACGGCAGGAGAAATCTCAGGGAAGCACAAACTAATGAAACACATCGGTGCCTAATAACGTGGATCATCTGAGAGTCAAAGGGAACTTGGAGCAACAACGCGGATGTGGTCTTTCCTGGCACCGTCTGCAGCCAATTAGGACCAAGTGATGCCACTACCAGGAAATGTATGATAAACTGGTCAAATGAGGCACAACCCCAACCTAATAAAACAACCACAAGACGATTCATTCTACATCCCTCAATGAGCTGTTTGGGAAAATTAAGCTACACAATTTAGAAGATTGGTTTGTAAATTTTGAAACTAAAATGGTTTAAAAATTCCCACAATGCAAATCATTAAGCAAAACAAATAGGCCTTCTTGCAAATTTGAACAATACAAAAAACATTTTATATGCGATATGAGGCAGAGGCCGAGACAGAATCCACTAGATTAATGAGGGTATCAGCAATAGAGACTACTGAGCCTATGAAGAACTGGTCAATAGACACAGCACTCACTCACAGCCCAACATCCTGAGCCTCTCAGCCCACTGGTCAATAGACACAGCACTCACTCACAGCCCAACGTCCTGGGCCTCTCAGCCCACTGGTCAATAGACACAGCACTCACTCACAGCCCAACGTCCTGGGCCTCTCAGCCCACTGGTCAATAGACACATCACTCACTCACAGCCCAACGTCCTGGGCCTCTCAGCCCACTGGTCAATAGACACATCACTCACTCACAGCCCAACGTCCTGGGCCTCTCAGCCCACTGGCTAATAGACACAGCACTCACTCACAGCCCAACGTCCTGGGCCTCTCAGCCCACTGGCTAATAGACACAGCACTCACATCCCAATGTCCTGGGCCTCTCAGCCCACTGGCTAATAGACACAGCACTCACATCCCAACGTCCTGGGCCTCTCAGCCCACTGGCTAATAGACACAGCACTCACATCCCAACGTCCTGGGCCTCTCAGCCCACTGGTCAATAGACACAGCACTCACTCACATCCCAACGTCCTGGGCCTCTCAGCCCACTGGCCAATAGACACAGCACTCACATCCCAACGTCCTGGGCCTCTCAGCCCACTGGCTAATAGACACAGCACTCACATCCCAATGTCCTGGGCCTCTCAGCCCACTGGTCAATAGACAGAGCACTCACTCACATCCCAACGTCCTGGGCCTCTCAGCCCACTGGTCAATAGACAGAGCACTCACTCACATCCCAGGACGGGCCTCTCAGCCCACTGGCTAATAGACACAGCACTCACATCCCAACATCCTGGGCCTCTCAGCCCACTGGTCAATAGACAGAGCACTCACTCACATCCCAACGTCCTGGGCCTCTCAGCCCACTGGTCAATAGACACAAAAACTGTAAAACTACATAATTAAATCAGGACTGGTTTCCAATACTGTAAGGATGATCACTGGTTATGTCCTAAACCTACATAATTAAATCAGGATGACTGGTTCCCAATACTGTAAGGATGATCACTGGTTATGTCCTAAACCTACATAATTAAATCAGGATGACTGGTTCCCAATACTGTAAGGATGATCACTGGTTATGTCCTAAACCTACATAATTAAATCAGGATGACTGGTTCCCAATACTGTAAGGATGATCACTGGTTATGTCCTAAACCTACATAATTAAATCAGGATGACTGGTTCCCAATACTGTAAGGATGATCACTGGTTATGTCCTAAACCTACATAATTAAATCAGGATGACTGGTTCCCAATACTGTAAGGATGATCACTGGTTATGTCCTAAACCTACATAATTAAATCAGGATGACTGGTTCCCAATACTGTAAGGATGATCACTGGTTATGTCCTACACCTACATAATTAAATCAGGATGACTGGTTCCCAATACTGTAAGGATGATCACTGGTTATGTCCTAAACCTACATAATTAAATCAGGAGGACTGGTTCCCAATACTGTAAGGATGATCACTGGTTATGTCCTAAACCTACATAATTAAATCAGGATGACTGGTTCCCAATACTGTAAGGATGATCACTGGTTATGTCCTAAACCTACATAATTAAATCAGGAGGACTGGTTCCCAATACTGTAAGGATGATCACTGGTTATGTCCTAAACCTGCATAATTAAATCAGGATGACTGGTTCCCAATACTGTAAGGATGATCACTGGTTATGTCCTAAACCTACATAATTAAATCAGGATGACCAGTCCCCAATACTGTAAGGATGATCACTGGTTATGTCCTAAACCTACATAATTAAATCAGGATGACTGGTTCCCAATACTGTAAGGATGATCACTGGTTATGTCCTAAACCTACATAATTAAATCAGGATGACCAGTCCCCAATACTGTAAGGATGATCACTGGTTATGTCCTAAACCTACATAATTAAATCAGGATGACCAGTTCCCAATACTGTAAGGATGATCACTGGTTATGTCCTAAACCTACATAATTAAATCAGGAGGACTGGTTCCCAATACTGTAAGGATGATCACTGGTTATGTCCTAAACCTACATATTTAAATTAGGATGACTGGTTTCCAATACTGTAAGGATGATCACTGGTTATGTCCTAAACCTACATAATTAAATCAGGATGACCAGTTCCCAATACTGTAAGGATGATCACTGGTTATGTCCTAAACCTACATAATTAAATCAGGTTGACCAGTTCCCAGTACATCACTGGTGGTAATCTGCTGTACTGGTCCTAAACCTACAGAATGATCCAGATCCTTCCCAGTATGTAAGGATGACTGATCACTAGTTATGTCCAGTCCTGCTCTAGTTGTGTCCAGTCCTGCTCTGTTGTACATCACACTACTGTAAATGTTTACCACTATTGTACATCACACTACTGTAAATGTTTACCACTGTTGTACATCACACTACTGTAAATGTTTACCACTGTTGTACATCACACTACTGTAAATAGCCTAAACACTTCTCTAACAGATGGAGAATGTATAATATTGGATTTTGAATAACATTTCTTAAATCCCTGTGTCATGGAACAACACACACACACACACACACACACACACACACACACACACACACACACACACACACACACACACACACACACACACACACACACACACACACACACACACACACACACACACACACACACACACACACACACACACACAGGTCATAAGGTTTATCCGCCACATCATGTGACCATTCTCCCCCAACAGAAATCTACATGATGTCCCCCTGTTGTAGGTTAAGAGCGGCCTCAGGATAAACAAGGAAGGTATATAAGCAACACCACGGCTGGGAGATGTTGTCATGACTGGGTGAGTGTACTGGGCAGCCAGGCAGGCAGACGGACTGTGAGCTCTTGTGTGTTACTAAATAAAAAAGAGAGAGAGAGAGAGAGGACACGGAAGGGCACTGGGCAAGGCAGAGGGGGTGGTACCAAATGGTACCCTATTCCTTATGTAGTGCACTACTCTTGAGCAGGGCCCTATAGGCGAAAATAAGTTGCCATTTGGGACACATGCCAAAGGCAATCTCACCCAGGATCGTCAGAGGAGTGACACCAGCCTTGGGCCAGAGCTGCTGCTGCCAACCATCCATCCTGACTGGCTAGACCCGGGGTTCTACAACACAGCTCTGGTTCTGACTGGCTAGACCCGGGGTTCTACAACACAGCTCTGGTCCTGACTGGCTAGACCCGGGGTTCTACAACACAGCTCTGGTTCTGACTGGCTAGACCCGTGGTTCTACAACACAGCGCTGGTTCTGACTGGCTAGACCCGGGGTTCTACAACACAGCTCTGGTTCTGACTGGCTAGACCCGGGGTTCTACAACACAGCTCTGGTTCTGACTGGCTAGACCCGGGGTTCTACAACACAGCGCTGGTTCTGACTGGCTAGACCCGGGGTTCTACAACACAGCTCTGGTCCTGACTGGCTAGACCCGGGGTTCTACAACACAGCTCTGGTTCTGACTGGCTAGACCCGGGGTTCTACAACACAGCTCTGGTCCTGACTGGCTAGACCCGGGGTTCTACAACACAGCTCTGGTTCTGACTGGCTAGACCCGGGGTTCTACAACACAGCTCTGGTTCTGACTGGCTAGACCCGGAGTTCTACAACACAGCTCTGGTCCTGACTGGCTAGACCCGGGGTTCTACAACACAGGGCTTTGTGCCCCGACTAGGCCTCTCTTCCCTGGGCTTTGTGCCCCGACTAGACCTCCCTTCCCTGGGCTTTGTGCCCCAACTAGACCTCCCTTCCCTGGGCTTTGTGCCCCAACTAGGCCTCCCTTCCCTGGGACTTCCCCACCTCGTGCTAACTCCCTAGACATGGCCTGGTCCATCAAGGGACCATTGTTCCAGTCAACAGATGACTCATAAAGTTTGCTTTATTGACAGAGTCTATTTCCTGCCAGTGAACAGACCCAACCTGGGAGGTTCGTTGTTATCGTCTGTTGCTTTAAACTAGGTCTGTAACTATAACCTGAGGTGAACAGACCCAACCTGAGAGGTGTGTTGTTATCGTCTGTTGCTTTAAACTAGGTCTGTAACTATAACCTGAGGTGAACAGACGACAGGTGGGAGAGTCATTCATGTCGGCTGGAAATCCTTTCTTTGTGATGCTTATTTGTGTAGAGAGAACGTGTGTTGGCTGCACCCCAGTCCCCTTTGTTTCAGTCTCGCTCTTTCTATAAAGGAAACCTGTTCTGTTCAGGGCTGTACTGGAAGCACACACTGTCATTGTGTTGTTCACGAAGACAGTATATTATGGGGCTTAACTTGACCCCTTAAAAGGGGGGGGAAACAGCACATTTTGGGAAATGGGTCTGAGGTCCTAAAACCCCCTATGACTCGTTGTTGGGACAGTCAAAGTGCACACCTCTCTCTCACTCAGGGAGCGTGAGGTAGAGCTGCGTCACCGGGCTACGAGGTAGCTCTGCGTCACCGGGCTACGAGGTAGCGCTGCGTCACCGGGCTACGAGGTAGCGCTGAGTCACCGGGTTACGAGGTAGCGCTGCGTCACCGGGTTACGAGGTAGCGCTGAGTCACCGGGTTACGAGGTAGCTCTGCGTCACCGGGCTACGAGGTAGCGCTGCGTCACCGGGTTACGAGGTAGCGCTGCGTCACCGGGTTACGAGGTAGCGCTGCGTCACCGGGTGACGAGGTAGCGCTGCGTCACCGGGTTACGAGGTAGCGCTGTGTCACCGGGTTACGAGGTAGCGCTGTGTCACCGGGTTATGAGGTAGCGCTGCGTCACCGGGTTACGAGGTAGCGCTGAGTCACCAGGCTACGAGGTAGCGCTGCGTCACCGGGTTACGAGGTAGCGCTGCGTCACCGGGTTACGAGGTAGAGCTGTGTCACCGGGTTACGAGGTACCGCTGTGTCACCGGGTTACGAGGTACCGCTGTGTCACCGGGTACCGCTGTGTCACCGGGTACCGCTGTGTCACTGGGTTACGAGGTAGCGCTGCGTCACCGGGTTACGAGGTAGCGCTGCGTCACCGGGTCACGAGGTAGCGCTGCGTCACCGGGTTACAAGGTAGCGCTGTGTCACCGGGTTGCGCTACAACAATGCAATCCTCTAGGACTTTGCCTGTACTTAGCTCTATTCAGTTTATTTTTTTCCCAAAAAACTCCCTCGCTAATGACAAGCATACCCATTACATGGCGCAGCCATCACCATGCTTGAAAATATAGAGAGTGGTACTCAGTGATGTGCTGTAGTTGCCCCAAACATAACAGTTTGTATTCAGGACATCATTTTTTATTCTGTACAAGCTTCCTTCTTTTCACTCTGTCATGTAGGTTAGTAATTGTGGAGTAACGACAATGTTGTTGATCCATCCTCAGTTTTCTCCTATCACAGCCATTAATCTCTGTTTTAAAATCACCATTGATTTTTAGGAAGGACGCCTGTATCTTGGTAGCAACTGGGCGTATTGATTGACCATCCAAAGTGTAATTAATAACTTCACCGTGCTCAAAGGAATATTCACTGTCTGCTTAAAAAGCATACAAAAAATACAAAAATTAACTTTAACATTATGGGTTATTGGGTGTAGGCAGCTGACAAATACATCTCAATTTAATACACTTTAATATACTTTAATATACTTTAATATACTTAAAATTCAGGCAATTTATTTTGGAAAAAGTCAAGGGGTGTGAATACTTTCTGAAGGCCCTGTTTATCTGGAGGTGAACGGTGGATCTCTGAGATGAACATGAACCGTGTCTGTTCTGCCATTTGTCAGGGGCTGCTGCCATCCAGGAGAAACTCTGGCAAATATTTACATGTACTGGGATATAACAATCCCACAGTGTTTGAGCAGGGCAGGGCACAGCCAGAGGGCAGGGTAGAGACGTGGTCTATCCAGAGATTACAACAGTCCTGCAGCTGTAGAACACAGAACACCTGTCAGCTCCACACACGCCTCAGTCAGCCAAAGGGAAAACAAAACCCAGGGTGTGCTGTTCTATCAAGGGCCACAACAATACAGGCAGTTCACCTGCTGGAGACCACAGAGCACCTGGCGGCTCTACAAAACACCTCACTACAGCCCCCCAAAAAAAGGTGAAACTCATGTCACCGAGCCTCCCACATGCTTCAGGAAGCGCCTAACACAGACTTCCTGTCCTGTCCTTTTGAATGTTTCGGGGTGATTTATATTACAATCAAGTCAATAACCCAACACCTAGCGGGTGACCTACAGTGGTGGAACTGGTTAAATAAAAGTTCCAAGGCGGGTTGTGCCCCTTCCACAGGAGACCGGCGTGTTGCGCCCCTTCCACAGGAGACGGGCGTGTTGTGCCCCTTCCACAGGAGACGGGCGTGTTGTGCCCCTTCCACAGGAGACGGGCGTGTTGTGCCCCTTCCACAGGAGACGGGCGTGTTGTGCCCCTTCCACAGGAGACGGGCGTGTTGTGCCCCTTCCACAGGAGACCGGCATGTTGCGCCCCTTCCACAGGAGACCATCGTGTTGTGCCCCTCCCATGGCTTCTTCCACAGTTCCAAGGCGGGTTAGGGCGTGTTGTGCCCCTCCCATGGCTTCTTCCACAGTTCCAAGGCGGGTTAGGGTGTGTTGTTCCCCTCCCATGGCTTCTTCCACAGTTCCAAGGCGGGTTAGGGCGTGTTGAGCCCCTCCCATGGCTTCTTCCACAGTTCCAAGGCGGGTTAGGGCGTGTTGTGCCCCTCCCATGGCTTCTTCCACAGTTTCAAGGCGGGTTAGGGCATGTTGAGCCCCTCCCATGGCTTCTTCCACAGTTCCAAGGCGGGTTAGGGCGTGTTGTGCCCCTCCCATGGCTTCTTCCACAGTTCCAAGGCGGGTTAGGGTTAAATTAGAACGAAGAAGAACTCAACTCAATGGGAAAGAACGAATGCTAATAGATGTGTGTCCAGAATGTTAACACATCTATTAGCATCAGCGCACGGTTGAAGGTTATGTATGCATACACCTGCAACATTATACAGTGTTACCAGAGACGTAGAGTCAATTGAATGCAGAATGCATGGCGAAACAACATGTGGCCCAAATGGCACCCTATTCACTATAGTGTGCACTACTTTTGACCAGTAGTGCTCTGGTCAAGGGGAATACATAGGGAGTCATTTGGGAAGCATCCCCAGTTTGCACAACACCAAGGAATTAAAGCTAGCATTCAACTAACAGACACATTCTGCTTCTGTCCACTGTCATTTTATTTATATATATATAAATAATTTAAAAAATATATATTTGATTGAAACTTTATTTACCTAGGCAAGTCCGTTAAGAACAAATTCTTACTTACAATGACCAGGGAACAGTGGATTAACTGCCTTGTTCAGGGGAACAGTGGGTTAACTGCCTTGTTCAGGGGAACAGTGGGTTAACTGCCTTGTTCAGGGGAACAGTGGGTTAACTGCCTACAGCCTCCCTGCTGTATCTAGGACTATGTATGAGCCTCCCTGCTGTATCTAGGACTATGTATGAGCCTCCCTGCCGTATCTAGGACTATGTATGAGCCTCCCTGCCGTATCTAGGACTATGTATGAGCCTCCCTGCCGTATCGAGGACTATGTATGAGCCTCCCTGCCGTATCTAGGACTATGTATGAGCCTCCCTGCCGTATCTAGGACTATGTATGAGCCTCCCTGCCGTATCTAGGACTATGTATGAGCCTCCCTGCCGTATCTAGGACTATGTATGAGCCTCCCTGCTGTATCTAGGACTATGTATGAGCCTCCCTGCCGTATCTAGGACTATGTATGAGCCTCCCTGCCGTATCTAGGACTATGTATGAGCCTCCCTGCCGTATCTAGGACTATGTATGAGCCTCCCTGCTGTATCTAGGACTATGTATGAGCCTCCCTGGCGTATCTAGGACTATGTATGAGCCTCCCTGCCGTATCTAGGACTATGTATGAGCCTCCCTGCCGTATCTAGGACTATGTATGAGCCTCCCTGTCGTATCTAGGACTATGTATGAGCCTCCCTGGCGTATCTAGGACTATGTATGAGCCTCCCTGCCGTATCTAGGACTATGTATGAGCCTCCCTGCCGTATCTAGGACTATGTATGAGCCTCCCTGCCGTATCTAGGACTATGTATGAGCCTCCCTGCCGTATCTAGGACTATGTATGAGCCTCCCTGCGGTATTTAGGACTATGTATGAGCCTCCCTGCAGTATCTAGGACTATGTATGAGCCTCCCTGCCGTATCTAGGACTATGTATGAGCCTCCCTGCTGTATCTAGGACTATGTATGAGCCTCCCTGTCGTATCTAGGACTATGTATGAGCCTCCCTGGCGTATCTAGGACTATGTATGAGCCTCCCTGCCGTATCTAGGACTATGTATGAGCCTCCCTGCCGTATCTAGGACTATGTATGAGCCTCCCTGCCGTATCTAGGACTATGTATGAGCCTCCCTGCCGTATCTAGGACTATGTATGAGCCTCCCTGCGGTATTTAGGACTATGTATGAGCCTCCCTGCTGTATCTAGGACTATGTATGAGCCTCCCTGCCGTATCTAGGACTATGTATGAGCCTCCCTGCTGTATCTAGGACTATGTATGAGCCTCCCTGCTGTATCTAGGACTATGTATGAGCCTCCCTGCTGTATCTAGGACTATGTATGAGCCTCCCTAACTGTTAATCTCCCTTCTCCTTCACTCTTTCACTTCTCTCCATTCTCTCTCCCCCTTATCATTTGACCTCCTCCCTCCTCCTCCTCCTCCTCCCCCTCCTCCTCCTCCTCCCGCTCTCTCCCTTCATCTCTTTCCGCCTCTCTCTGTCTCGTCAGAACAGACAGTCTTTCCTAGTTTCTGTGAGAAGTGAATCATGTCCTGTATCACACCACTTGTTTGTTCTGAACAAGAACAAGACGGATGTTCACTTGAGACGTACTAAAGCTTCCCGGTGCCAGTCAGAGAGACGGTGAGACAGACAGACCACTCGTCCTCCTAATGGCCCTCGAGCGTCTCACTAAAACACCGTCTCCGTCTGAGAGAGGATGCTGATGCATCTCAATTCTGTGTTTTCTTTTTGTTTCTCTGTTTTTGGTTTTTTTTTGTGTAAAAATGTTCAACTATTAAACTTCACATGAAAGTGTTATAAAATGCTACGTGAAAATTAATAAACAATGTTAAGAAAATGTAGAGAAAGAGGTTCTGAAATCAACATGGAGATAAAAAAATGAACGAATCATGTCTCTCGTGCTTTTCTTCTCTCTAACAAACTGTGCCTGTGAGTGTGTATGTGTTGCACAGGCTACAGAACATACAGTACTTGGGATGTGTGGACATGCCATTCTATTACCCTGTCATCAGGGAATCACCGACAGTAAGGTCAACAATGTTCCTTTTGACATGGGATTGCAATTTAATCTCAACTCTAAGGTATTAGCTAGCCTACATTTAGCCTGCCTCTCTCTCTGGCTGACAGACAGAGATAAATGGTAAACAAGCTCTAGCTAAAAGACAGATGGTGAACAAGCTCTAGCTAAAAGACAGAGATGGTAAACAAGCTCTAGCTAAAAGAGAGATGGTAAACAAGCTCTAGCTAAAAGACAGAGATGTTAAACAAGCTCTAGCTAAAAGACAGAGATGGTGAACAAGCTCTAGCTAAAAGACAGAGATGGTAAACAAGCTCTAGCTAAAAGACAGTGATGATAAACAAGCTCTAGCTAAAAGACAGATGGTAAACAAGCTCTAGCTAAAAGACAGAGATGGTAAACAAGCTCTAGCTAAAAGACAGATGGTAAACAAGCTCTAGCTAAAAGACAGAGATGGTAAACAAGCTCTAGCTAAAAGACAGATGGTAAACAAGCTCTAGCTAAAAGACAGAGATGGTAAACAAGCTCTAGCTAAAAGACAGAGATGGTGAACAAGCTCTAGCTAAAAGACAGAGATGATAAACAAGCTCTAGCTAAAAGACAGATGGTAAACAAGCTCTAGCTAAAAGACAGAGATGGTAAACAAGCTCTAGCTAAAAGACAGAGATGTTAAACAAGCTCTAGCTAAAAGACAGAGATGGTAAACAAGCTCTAACTAAAATACAGAGATGGTAAACAAGCTCTAGCTAAAAGACAGAGATGGTAAACAAGCTCTAGCTAAAAGACAGATGGTAAACAAGCTCTAGCTAAAAGACAGAGATGGTAAACAAGCTCTAGCTAAAAGACAGAGATGTTAAACAAGCTCAACCTATTCTATATCCTAAATGAGATCACCGTGTGACGCACGGGTGCCTCAAGGCAGTTAAACCGTCCACACAAAAGTGGTGTCCCGATGTGGTTTAAGCATTACTGTGGACTTACAACATCCAATTCTGGGCTCCCGGGTGGTGCAGCAGTCAAAGGCACTGCATCTCAGTGCTAGAGGCATCACTGCAGTCCCTGGTTCGAATCCAGGCTGTATCACAACCGGCTGTGATTGGGAGTCCCGTAGGGCGGCGCACAATCGGCCCAGTGTCGTCCCGGGTTTGTGTTTGTCCGGGGTAAAAGCCGTCATTGTAAATAATAATTTGTCTTTGTTAAATGTTGTTAAAAAGGTTAAATACATTTTTTTTAATCTATTTAAGAAAAGCATGATTTAGAGAGTGGTCGAATAAATATGTAGAATAAACGTATTGGCCGGTAAGAATTCTGGACCTGAAAGTTACGTTTTAAGACCCTGTTCATAAACCCTGTTTCTGGTCGTTCCAAAACCACTCACAGGCTTAGGTTTACACCCTGTTCAGTCCTGTTACCTCATTAGTTAGTTAGTTAACCTGGTTACTTTACCAGTACCATCCTGTTCAGTCCTGTTACCTCATTAGTTAGCTAGTTAACAACCTGGTTACTTTACCAGTACCATCCTGTTCAGTCCTGTTACCTCATTAGTTAGTTAGTTAACCTGGTTACTTTACCAGTACCATCCTGTTCAGTCCTGTTACCTCATTAGTTAGTTAGTTAACCTGGTTACTTTACCAGTACCATCCTGTTCAGTCCTGTTACCTCATTAGTTAGTTAGTTAACCTGGTTACTTTACCAGTACCATCCTGTTACCTCATTAGTTAGTTAGTTAACCTGGTTACTTTACCACGGGATCAAGTATATCAAATATATCTATATATTCGTTAAATTATTAAATGGGGCTGAATGCTGTTGTTGCAGCCAAATAAGATTTGTCTTGTTCTTCTGATATAATGGAGTACTTTGAGTGATATATAAATAAATTAGGACGGGTACACTTCAGTCCTTCATTAGTCTCCCTCAAAGAGACGTCTGTTTTGTGTTCATGTTGGTTGAAAAGAAGCTCTTTAGAATTGAATCAGCCTCTCAAGGTCTTCAGTTCTTCCCATTAACAGTCATTTTCCTCTGTCTGACCTTTTTAAAACGGGCAATCTGCAATTCTAACATCATTTTCTGGAACTTCAATGGTACATAACCATCGATTCTTAAAGAATTAAACTATAAACTAATACATGAGCATAGTACAACTGTCTTACCCCCCATCAGAACCCAAAATATAATATGTTTTTACTCCAATGTTTGTAAACAATATAATTGTAACCAATCACTGTACAGCCTCAAGACGTGGTTAAAATAAGATATTGATCTCATGGATGGTCACATTTCGACAAGAGGAACACCTATGTGAGAATGCTCTTCATTGGCTTCAGTTCAGCATTCAACGCTATTTTTCCCCTCCAAGCAAGCTCAGAGCCCTGGGTCTGGACACTACCCTCTGCAACTGGACCCTGGACTTCCTGACGGGCAGACCACAGGCTGTGAGGGATCAGCACAAACACCTCCTCCAAACTGACTCTTAACACAGGGGTCCCCCAGGGCTGTGTCCTCAGTCCTCTGATGTACTCCCTGTTCACCAACAAACTGACTCAACGCAAAGGCAACCCAGGGCTGTGTCCTCAGTCCTCTGATGTACTCCCTGTTCACCCACAAACTGACTCAACACAGGGGTCCCCCAGGGCTGCGTCCTCAGTCCTCTGTTGTACTTCCTGTTCACCCACAAAATGACTCAACACAAAGGCACCCCCCAGGCCTGTGTCCTCAGTCCTCTGCTGTACTCCCTGTTCACCCACACCTGCGTGGCTTTCTACAACATCAACTCCATCATCAAGTTTGGAAAAATGTGTTGATTGTTGACTTCAGGAAGCTTAGGGTAAACGACCCGATCCACATCAACGGGACCTGCAGTAGAGAGTCATACATGTTAAGTTTCTGGGTGTCCACATCCCCGGGGACTTGACATGGAACAACAACAGCACCATTCTTAACAAGAGGGCGGAACAGCGCCTCTACTTCCTGAGGCGGCTGAAGAAATGTGTCATTTCAGCCCGGATTCACTCCAAATACTACCGCTGAACCATCAAGAGCATCCTGACTGGTTGCATCAGGGCCTGGTACGGGAATTGCTCCATCCACGACCGCAAGGCCCTCCACCGGGTGGTGAAGACGGCCAGGACTTGAGACGGTGTCTGTGGAAGTCCTCGCAGCATCTTCAAGGACACCACACACCCCAGAGCCACGAGCTGTTCACTCCCTAACCGTCCGGCAGGCGTATCAGAGCATCTGAGATCTGATAGAAACTGTCTCTTGAGACTGTTGGTATCTACAAGTCATGAACACTTGAACTGGACTGACCTGACCGCCTGCACCGACACACACACACACACACACACACCCCAGAGCCACGAGCTGTTCACTCCCTAACCGTCCGGCAGACGTATCAGAGCATCTGAGATCTGATAGAAACTGCACCCCGATCTCCATTTCCTCTGATACGTGTGTAAATATTGGGACGGTATAAATTGAGCCTTCCTGTATATTACTTGTATTTTTCTATCCTACTTTACGTTCCTATTCTTATCTTTCATTATTTATGGTTGTTTATTGTTGTCGAGAAGGAACCCAGAAGGCAGTATTTTGTTCCACCGTGTATATCATGTCTATCCTGTACACATACGACTAAGAAATGGTGAACGTGTACATTTGAGAGACTGGTTACATTGCTCCAGCACCATCCCTCTGCTTGTTACCAAAACAGTGGGCAGGGAGGACTCGTTATTGTTGTTGGAACTGCCAAATTGGCCTTTTAATATAAACGAGAGGCAAATGCTTTCAGCGTTGAGCTTTAAAACCGTGATGCCTCTACTGAATTAGCCCTCTGACTGACACATCTCTGAACGGTTTATCTGAGCCTAGACACATTCTTCCCTAATAGCTGTCGTCTGTGTGTGTGTGTGTGTGTGTGTGTGTGTGTGTGTGTGCGTGTGAGTGTGGTGTGTATACATATATATGTGTGTGTGTATACATATATATGTGTGTGTGTGTGTGTGTACATATATATGTGTGTGTGGGATGTGTGCGTGTGGGATGTGTGCGTATGTGTGATGTGTGTGTGTGCGTGTGTGTGGGATGTGTGCGTGGGATGTGTGCGTGTGTGTGTTTGCAGGCGTGCATGTGTGTATATACACATCTTACATTAAGGGAGCCCGACCTGGCCTTTCTGCTCTTCCCCGGGGTCAAACTCAGCAGCAGCCTGTGGAGATAGACGTGTTTTAACAGAGGCCTCTCTCTCCTTGTGTGACGGACACTGTCTGCTCTACTGAGGGGTCCGTTAGTCCTGGATCGTTAAAGCCTAAAAGTCCGTCCAAATATGGCCATTTAAAGTCTCTACTAGTTGTAAATGTGTGCAGAATACAGCTTAGTGGAGCCTTACGGCGCCAAGACGTCCCCACTACAGATCATCTTATATTACCTACAAGTCTCCAGTGGATTGACCCAATCTGGATGGAACAGCGTGTACAGGTGGAGGAGCTTGATTTGACCAATACTGTCGCAGCAAAAAATAATCCTGCAGCAACCGTTGAGTCCGAAATGTTGCTTGATCGGTGGCTCGGCAAATTAGCTGGCCAAAAAGTAGGCTACATGAAAAGTGGCATGCTGTTAACGTGACCGCGTGTTCGTGTGAGTTCTCAGTGAAATGATGTCAATCAAAACATATTTTATTCGCCACATGCGCCCGAATACAACAAATGTGGACCCGACAGTGAAATGCCCCTAACCAACAACGCAGTATAAAAACAGTCTATACGACCACGGTATATTTACCCTGACATCACAAAGCTCATCTACGTTTCCAGCTGAGCAGGAAAATTCTCAGCAACGAAAAGAGTGATCAAATGAAGATCCTACATCTGTAGGACTTAATAAAAGCTATAGGAAATAAACGAGCACTACGTGTGAGCTTTTCATTCCATATTTGGTTGGCGGGGGGAGAGGGGGGGGGGGGGGGGGGAAGAGAGAGACAAACAAACCTTGGTTCTCACACCTGCTGTACAAATGGAATTTCATGTGTTACATTACGGTGCAGCTAGCGAGGATCATATTTTAGACTGGGAGCAGTCAACGATGTTTATCCACTATTACACAGCACTGCATGAAAACATACGTTCAGTTTCATTCCAATCAGGCTACAGGTTGGTGTGTGTTCATCTCTTTGAGTCTGAGAAAAATGGCATCTTCTAAACTGAGCTTAATTACATTCCCTGATGTCAGGGTGGATAGTCCTGACCTGTCCTACCACATTCCCTGATGTCAGGGTGGATAGCCCTGACCTGTCCTACCACATTCCCTGATGTCAGGGTGGATAGCCCTGACCTGTCCTACCACATTCCCTGATGTCAGGGTGGATAGCCCTGACCTGTCCTACCACATTCCCTGATGTCAGGGTGGATAGCCCTGACCTGTCCTACCACTGATACATTCCCTGATGTCAGGGTGAATAGCCCTGACCTGTCCTACCACATTCCCTGATGTCAGGGTGGATAGCCCTGACCTGTCCTACCACATTCCCTGATGTCAGGGTGGATAGCCCTGACCTGTCCTACCACATTCCCTGATGTCAGGGTGAATAGTCCAGACCTGTCCTACCACTGATACATTCCCTGATGTCAGGTTGAATAGCCCTGACCTGTCCTACCACATTCCCTGATGTCAGGGTGGATAGCCCTGACCTGTCCTACCACATTCCCTGATGTCAGGGTGGAAAGTCCTGACCTGTCCTACCACATTCCCTGATGTCAGGGTGAATAGTCCTGACCTGTCCTACCACTGATACATTCCCTGATGTCAGGGTGGATAGTCCTGACCTGTCCTACCACATTCCCTGATGTCAGGGTGAATAGTCCTGACCTGTCCTACCACTGATACATTCCCTGATGTCAGGGTGGATAGTCCTGACCTGTCCTACCACATTCCCTGATGTCAGGGTGGATAGCCCTGACCTGTCCTACCACATTCCCTGATGTCAGGGTGGATAGCCCTGACCTGTCCTACAACATTCCCTGATGTCAGGGTGGATAGCCCTGACCTGTCCTACCACATTCCCTGATGTCAGGGTGGATAGTCCTGACCTGTCCTACCACATTCCCTGATGTCAGGGTGGAAAGTCCTGACCTGTCCTACCACATTCCCTGATGTCAGGGTGAATAGTCCTGACCTGTCCTACCACTGATACATTCCCTGATGTCAGGGTGGAAAGTCCTGACCTGTCCTACCACATTCCCTGATGTCAGGGTGGATAGCCCTGACCTGTCCTACCACATTCCCTGATGTCAGGGTGAATAGTCCTGACCTGTCCTACCACTGATACATTCCCTGATGTCAGGCTGGAAAGTCCTGACCTGTCCTACCACATTCCCTGATGTCAGGGTGGAAAGTCCTGACCTGTCCTACCACATTCCCTGATGTCAGGGTGAATAGCCCTGACCTGTCCTACCACGGATACATTCCCTGATGTCAGGGTGGATAGTCCTGACCTGTCCTACCACATTCCCTGATGTCAGGGTGGATAGCCCTGACCTGTCCTACCACATTCCCTGATGTCAGGGTGGATAGTCCTGACCTGTCCTACCACATTCCCTGATGTCAGGGTGGATAGCCCTGACCTGTCCTACCACATTTCCTGATGTCAGGGTGGATAGTCCTGACCTGTCCTACCACATTCCCTGATGTCAGGGTGGATAGCCCTGACCTGTCCTACCACATTCCCTGCTGTCAGGGTGGATAGTCCTGACCTGTCCTACCACTGATACATTCCCTGATGTCAGGGTGGATAGTCCTGACCTATCCTACCACATTCCCTGATGCCAGGGTGGATAGCCCTGACCTGTCCTACCACTGATACATTCCCTGATGTCAGAGTGGATAGTCCTGACCTGTCCTACCACATTCCCTGATGTCAGGGTGGATATATAGTGCTGTATAACTGCACTGTTACAGTATACAGTGGACTACCTCCAGAGGCTGTTTGTGTGTCTGGCCTTTTACTCTCTCCTGACCCTGACACCCCCATCACACAAAGTGGCCCTCCCTCCCTCCCTCCCAGCCCTCCCAGCCCTCCCTCCCTCCACTCCCTCCCTCCCTCCCTCCCTCCCAGCCCTCCCTCCCTCCACTCCCTCCCTCCCTCCCTCCCTCCCAGCCCTCCCTCCACTCCCTCCCAGCCCTCCCTCCCTCCCTCCCTCCCTCCCTCCCTCCCAGCCCTCCCAGCCCTCCCTCCCAGCCCTCCACTCCCTCCCAGCCCTCCCTCCCTCCCCTCCCTCCCAGCCCTCCCTCCCTCCCTCCCAGCCCTCCCTCCCTCCCTCCCAGCCCTCCCTCCCTCCACTCCCTCCCGCCCAGCCCTCATTTAATTTATTTATCCAGGCTCGCCCCCAGAGTAACACGTGCCACTGTTTTCCAGAGAGCCCTACGCCAGTCCTGCCATTAGAGGTGATACAGGATAATACTCCACTGTGCCCCCAGAGGGTGTTTATGTGTCTGGCCTTTCCTCTAGCCTGACCCCTGACACCAACATCATATAAAAACACTCACAATAGGGCCCTCCCTCCCAGGCCTCATTTCATTAGTTTATCCAGGATAGTCCCTCCAGTAACACTGTTTCTCAGGGATCCCTGAGTCAGTCCTGCCCTTAGAGGCCGTACAGGAGAACAGTCTGTACCTCCAGAGAGTGTTTATGTGCCTGTCTTTCCTGTGTCCTGGCCCTGCCATCTCATCATCACACACACACACCCCGACCCTGCTCTCCCTCACAGCCCTAATCCAGTAGCAACCGTGGGTGAGGATATACAGAGGACTTAGCCCTCAGTGTCTTATCATAGTGTGAAATACAGGAAGTCTGCCTGCAGTGGCCGCGTGTCTGGTCTTTACGGTGTCCTGACCCTGACCACGTACCTCACACAGACTGGAATGTCACCATTAAAACACAGCACTTTGTGGAGAGAGAGAGAGAGAGGCCCTGGAGTGACTGCTCACTGTTCAGCTCAGAGACAGACACACACACAAACACACACACACACAGAGAGACACACACACACAGAGACACACACACACACACACAGAGACACACACACACACACACAGAGAGACAGACACACAGAGAGAGACAGACACACAGAGAGAGACAGACACACAGAGAGAGACAGACACACAGAGAGAGACAGACACACAGAGAGAGACAGACACACAGAGAGAGACAGACACACAGAGAGAGACAGACACACAGAGAGAGACAGACACACAGAGAGAGACAGACACACAGAGAGAGACAGACACACAGAGAGAGACAGACACACAGAGAGAGACAGACACACAGAGAGAGACAGACACACACACACACAACACCTCAGGTGGGGCCTACAGACAGTCAGGAGCCATAAGGTCGACTCTGGGAGAAGAGAGGACAATACACCCCTCCCTTCATCCTGCCATCTCTCTCTCTCTCTCTATCATTAACAGGTCTCAGCTTCCGTATTATCCTCCAATCACAGCCAATTAGATCACAGCTCATTGAGAAGCAGCCTAGTATAAACCTATAGGACACACACACACACACACACCTTAGTTGCCCCCCCCCCCCCCCCAGCATCAAACATTAAACCTCATTAATAAGGTCCAACACATCCTCTTCTCGCACACTTTTCTTCTTCTCTGGTATCCCCCCCGCACCACTGCCGCCTCAGAGCCCCTAATCTCCAAAAGTAATAAATATTGTTTTCTTTCTGGGCTCTATGAAAAGAGTGATGAAAGGAGTCTGAAAACCCTCAGTGGTCTTGTTTAAAGCCCTCAACTCATTTATTTTTTTGTGGGCCGTGATTGTCAGGGCTGGTTGGCTGGTTGTTGTTATTGCTGCTGTGCTCTGGTGGAGGTAAGGAAGGGTCCCGGTGTGCCAGAACATATTACACAGACACCAAGTAGAAGACTGGCTTTCTGATGTCTCATTATAACACAAACATATTACACAGACACCAAGTAGAAGACTGGCTTTCTGATGTCTCATTATAACACAAACATATTACACAGACACCAAGTAGAAGACTGGCTTTCTGATGTCTCATTATAACACAAACATATTACACAGACACCAAGTAGAAGACTGGCTTTCTGATGTCTCATTATAACACAAACATATTACACAGACACCAAGTAGAAGACTGGCTTTCTGATGTCTCATTATAACACAAACATATTACACAGACACCAAGTAGAAGACTGGCTTTCTGATGTCTCATTATAACACAAACATATTACACAGACACCAAGTAGAAGACTGGCATTCTGATGTCTCATTATAACACAAACATATTACACAGACACCAAGTAGAAGACTGGCTTTCTGATGTCTCATTATAACACAAACATATTACACAGACACCAAGTAGAAGACTGGCTTTCTGATGTCTCATTATAACACAAACATATTACACAGACACCAAGTAGAAGACTGGCTTTCTGATGTCTCATTAAAACACAAACATATTACACAGACACCAAGTAGAAGACTGGCTTTCTGATGTCTCATTATAACACAAACATATTACACAGACACCAAGTAGAAGACTGGCTTTCTGATGTCTCATTATAACACAAACATATTACACAGACACCAAGTAGAAGACTGGCTTTCTGATGTCTCATTATAACACAAACATATTACACAGACACCAAATAGAAGACTGGCTTTCTGATGTCTCATTATAACACAAACATATTACACAGACACCAAGTAGAAGACTGGCTTTCTGATGTCTCATTATAACACAAACATATTACACAGACACCAAGTAGAAGACTGGCTTTCTGATGTCTCATTATAACACAAACATATTACACAGACACCAAGTAGAAGACTGGCTTTCTGATGTCTCATTAAAACACAAACATATTACACAGACACCAAATAGAAGACTGGCTTTCTGATGTCTCATTATAACACAAACATATTACACAGACACCAAGTAGAAGACTGGCTTTCTGATGTTCCATTATAACACAATCCATGCTTGCAGTACTTTGTCACTTCTTAGCCAACAAGGTTAGACTCCATCAGAGAACTGAAAGAAAACGAATCGCAACAGAGAGAAGTGTACCTGTCCCACCTGTCAGAGAGAGAAATGTGCCTGTCCCACCTGTCTGACAGAGAGAAATATACCTGTCCCACCTGTCTGACAGAGAGAAATATACCTGTCCCACCTGTCTGACAGAGAGAAATATACCTGTCCCACCTGTCTGACAGAGAGAAATATACCTGTCCCACCTGTCTGACAGAGAGAAATATACCTGTCCCACCTGTCTGACAGTCGACTCCTGTATTGACATCCTCTTAAATAACCCAATTTGTAACAAGTCCAACACGTGTCCCTGTGTGTTTGTGTTCATGCTTGTCAACATGTCTGTCGGTCATCTCCTGAAATCCTCTTTAAAAAGTCCTGAACAAGGCCTCCCGGGTGGCGCTGTGGTTAAGGGGCGCTGTACTGCAGCGCCAGCTGGGCCACTAGCTAACACCAGACGGCTGAAAGCTAGTTACTGGCTTACTAGGTTAACACCAGACGGCTAAAGACCTAGCTAGCCAGTAAATAGCTAACACCAGACGGCTAAAGACCTAGCTAGCCAGTAAATAGCTAACACCAGACGGCTGAAGACCTAGCTAGCCAGTAAATAGCTAACACCAGACGGCTGAAGATCTAGCTAGCCAGTAACTAGCTAACACCAGACGGCTGAAGACCTAGCTAGCCAGTAACTAGCTAACACCAGATGGCTGAAAACCTAGCTAGCCAGTAACTAGCTAACACCAGACAGATGAAGACCTAGCTAGCCAGTAACTAGCTAACACCAGACGGCTGAAGACCTAGCTAGCCAGTAACTAGCTAACACCAGACGGCTGAAGACCTAGCTAGCCAGTAACTAGCTAACACCAGACAGGTGAAGACCTAGCTAGCCAGTAACTAGCTAACACCAGACAGGTGAAGACCTAGCTAGCCAGTAACTAGCTAACACCAGACAGGTGAAGACCTAGCTAGCCAGTAACTAGCTAACACCAGAGAGATGAAGACCTAGCTAGCCAGTATCTAGCTAACACCAGATGGCTGAAGACCTAGCTAGCCAGGAACTAGCTAACACCAGACAGATGAAGACCTAGCTAGCCAGTAACTAGCTAACACCAAACAGATGAAGACCTAGCTAGCCAGTAACTAGCTAACACCAGACAGATGAAGACCTAGCTAGCCAGTAACTAGCTAACACCAGACAGATGAATACCTAGCTAGCCAGTAACTAGCTAACACCAGAGAGATGAAGACCTAGCTAGCCAGTATCTAGGAGGAGGAGGGGTAAGAGAGGGGGAGGAGATGGGGAGGAGGAGAGGGGGAGGGGAGGAGGAGAGGGGGAGGGGAGGAGGAGAGGGGGAGGGGAGGAGGAGAGGGGGAGGGGAGGAGGAGATGGGGAGGAGGGGAAGGAGAGGGGAGGATGAGAGGAAGAGGAGAGGGGGAAGAGGAGAGGAGGAGGGGAGGAGGAGGAGAAGGGGAAGGGAGGAGAAGGGGAGGAGAGGAGAAGGAGAAGAGGAGGGGAGGAGGAGGAGAAGGGGAGGAGAGGAGAAGAGGAGAGTACTTCAACAGGAACAAGTGATGTTATCACAGATAGCTGTGTGTGTGTGTGTGTGTGTGTGTGTGTGTGTGTGTGTGTGTGTGTCATCCTGAAGTCAGGCCTTCAGTATGACACACTCCCAGATGTGATGGGTTTCCTGAGTCACGACGATATAGAAACCACTCAATCACTGCTGCTTTCACACCTTTCACTATCCACCCCCATCACTGTGCTCTCCAACACACACACCTTTCACTATCCACCCCATCACTGTGCTCTCCAACACACACACCTGACTCTACGGTGGTCACTGTCCATATCTGCTCTGATCAGCCGAATCCGTCTGTCAGGCTCACAGACTCGGTTTGTTGTAAACTCCCAAAAGTACAGCCCGCTACAGCCCACTACACTTGGCCAGAGGCCTACAGGAAGCCCAATGAGACTTGGGCCTAAACTACTACAATACTTTAGGGAATAGGGTGCAATATGATTTAGGACACAAGTGGCCTCGCCAAACCCTTGTATCCATGCCCCCTGTCCCCTCTCCCCAGAGGAAGCCCCTGTCTCCATTCCCCCTGTCCCCTCTCCCCAGAGGAAGCCCCTGTCTCCATTCCCCCTGTCCCCTCTCCCCAGAGGAAGCCCCTGTCTCCATTCCCCCTGTCCCCTCTCCCCAGAGGAAGCCCCTGTCTCCATTCCCCCTGTCCCCTCTCCCCAGAGGAAGCCCCTGTCTCCATTCCCCCTGTCCCCTCTCCCCAGAGGAAGCCCCTGTCTCCATTCCCCCTGCCCCCTCTCCCCAGAGGAAGCCCCCGTCTCCATTCCCCCTGCCCCCTCTCCCCAGAGGAAGCCCCCGTCTCCATTCCCCCTGCCCCCTCTCCCCAGAGGAAGCCCCTGTCTCCATTCCCCCTGTCCCCTCTCCCCAGAGGAAGCCCCCGTCTCCATTCCCCCTGCCCCCTCTCCCCAGAGGAAGCCCCTGAATCCATTTCCAATATATTACCCTTTTTACTGGGTCTCTCTACAATATATTACCCCTTTTACTGGGTCTCCCAACAATATAAAGGAGTCGGTCTGTGGGACTGCCTGGGTCTCCCCACAATATAAAGGAGTTGGTCTGTGGGACTGCCTGGGTCTCTCCACAATATAAAGGAGTTGGTCTGTGGGACTGCCTGGGTCTCTCCACAATATAAAGGAGTTGGTCTGTGGGACTGCCTGGGTCTCTCCACAATATAAAGGAGTCGGTCTGTGGGACTGCCTGGGTCTCTCCACAATATAAAGGAGTTGGTCTGTGGGACTGCCTGGGTCTCTCCACAATATAAAGGAGTTGGTCTGTGGGACTGCCTGGGTCTCTCCACAATATAAAGGAGTCTGTCTGTGGGACTGCCTGGGTCTCTCCACAATATAAAGGAGTTGGTCTGTGGGACTGCCTGGGTCTCTCCACAATATAAAGGAGTTGGTCTGTGGGACTGCCTGGGTCTCCCCACAATATAAAGGAGTCGGTCTGTGGGACTGCCTGGGTCTCCCCACAATATAAAGGAGTTGGTCTGTGGGACTGCCTGGGTCTCCCCACAATATAAAGGAGTTGGTCTGTGGGACTGCCTGGGTCTCCCCACAATATAAAGGAGTCGGTCTGTGGGACTGCCTGGGTCTCCCCACAATATAAAGGAGTTGGTCTGTGGGACTGCCTGGGTCTCCCCACAATATAAAGGAGTTGGTCTGTGGGACTGCCTGGGTCTCCCCACAATATAAAGGAGTCGGTCTGTGGGACTGCCTGGGTCTCTCCACAATATAAAGGAGTCTGGGACTGCCTGGGTCCCCCAACAATATAAAGGAGTTGGTCTGTGGTACTGCCTGGGTCTCCCCACAATATAAAGGAGTTGGTCTGTGGGACTGCCTGGGTCTCCCCACAATATAAAGGAGTCGGTCTGTGGGACTGCCTGGGTCTCCCAACAATATAAAGGAGTCGGTCTGTGGGACTGCCTGGGTCTCCCCACAATATAAAGGAGTCTGGGACTGCCTGGGTCTCCCCACAATATAAAGGAGTCGGTCTGTGGGACTGCCTGGGTCTCCCCACAATATAAAGGAGTTGGTCTGTGGGACTGCCTGGGTCTCCCCACAATATAAAGGAGTTGGTCTGTGGGACTGCCTGGGTCTCTCCACAATATAAAGGAGTTGGTCTGTGGGACTGCCTGGGTCTCCCCACAATATAAAGGAGTCGGTCTGTGGGACTGCCTGGGTCTCCCCACAATATAAAGGAGTTGGTCTGTGGGACTGCCTGGGTCTCCCCACAATATAAAGGAGTTGGTCTGTGGGGCTGCCTGGGTCTCCCCACAATATAAAGGAGTCGGTCTGTGGGACTGCCTGGGTCTCTCCACAATATAAAGGAGTCTGGGACTGCCTGGGTCTCCCCACAATATAAAGGAGTTGGTCTGTGGGACTGCCTGGGTCTCCCCACAATATAAAGGAGTTGGTCTGTGGGACTGCCTGGGTCTCCCCACAATATAAAGGAGTCTGTCTGTGGGACTGCCTGGGTCTCTCCACAATATAAAGGAGTCGGTCTGTGGGACTGCCTGGGTCTCTCCACAATATAAAGGAGTCGGTCTGTGGGACTGCCTGGGTCTCTCCACAATATAAAGGAGTCGGTCTGTGGGACTGCCTGGGTCTCCCCACAATATAAAGGAGTTGGTCTGTGGGACTGCCTGGGTCTCCCCACAATATAAAGGAGTCTGTCTGTGGGACTGCCTGGGTCTCTCCACAATATAAAGGAGTCGGTCTGTGGGACTGCCTGGGTCTCCCCACAATATAAAGGAGTTGGTCTGTGGGACTGCCTGGGTCTCCCCACAATATAAAGGAGTTGGTCTGTGGGACTGCCTGGGTCTCTCCACAATATAAAGGAGTTGGTCTGTGGGACTGCCTGGGTCTCCCCACAATATAAAGGAGTTGGTCTGTGGGACTGCCTGGGTCTCCCCACAATATAAAGGAGTTGGTCTGTGGGACTGCCTGGGTCTCCCCACAATATAAAGGAGTCTGTCTGTGGGACTGCCTGGGTCTTCTCCACAATATAAAGGAGTTGGTCTGTGGGACTGCCTGGGTCTTCTCCACAATATAAAGGAGTTGGTCCGTGGGACTGCCTGGGTCTTCTCCACAATATAAAGGAGTTGGTCTGTGGGACTGCCTGGGTCTTCTCCACAATATAAAGGAGTTGGTCCGTGGGACTGCCTGGGTCTTCTCCATCGGTTGCAGTTTCCGATACATTTCTCTATTGAACAGCGTTGTTTATTGACCTCAGGGCCCATAGGGCTGCATTACGTCTTTCAGCTTTCTCTCCCTCGTCTTCCCTCTCTTCTTCCCTCGTGGTAACGCTTTCATAAACCCATAGCCCGGGAACGCACACTTATGGACGTGAGCACACACACACACACACACATCCTCTTCGCCGCCTGCTGGGGTAGATAATATAGTGGACGTGGTGCAGCTAGATTGAGAGAAAGCCTCCAGGCAAGTGAGTTTACACTGAAGAGAGAGAGAGAGAGGTCTGTCCTGTCTCGGTCTGTCCATTAGAAGGGAATGTTTAAATAGTTATAGTGTGACCCTACTATTGGGAGTCGCTGGTCACATGTTTCCACGCGACAGGAAATGGGCTGCCAAAACACAAGCACACAATAGACCACAGGGCCTTTGACTGCAGCTGGGCTGAACTAACTGGGCCTCGGTCACAGTGGTTCTGGGGTTTCATATCTACAGAGTCCTGGCTATATGGGTTATAATGTTGATGAAAAGTGTGTTTCAGAGTCCTGGCTATATGGGTTATAATGGTGTGTTTCAGAGTCCTGGCTAAATGGGTTATAATGTTGATGAAGGGTGTGTTTCAGAGTCCTGGCTATATGGGTTATAATAGTGTGTTTCAGAGTCCTGGCTATATGGGTTATAATGTTGATGAAGGGTGTGTTTCAGAGTCCTGGCTATATGGGTTATAATAGTGTGTTTCAGAGTCCTGGCTATTTGGGTTATAAAGGTGTGTTTCAGAGTCCTGGCTATATGGGTTATAATGTTGATGGAAGGTGTGTTTCAGAGTCCTGACTATATGGGTTATAATGTTGATGGAAGGTGTGTTTCAGAGTCCTGGCTATATGGGTTATAATGTTGTTGAAATGTGTCACTAAAACTCCAATCAGTGATGAGAGTTAGTGGTGCATTGCCTGCTGGGATGGTGCACACACACACACACACACAAACACACGCAGCTGGGATAGAGGAGCAGGGCTCTGAGCGCATTGGGCTGTCTGGGTGTATGAACCCTCTCCCCCCACACACACACACACACACACGCTGCAGGTCTGGCAGCCGTCCCGTTTGGTCTCCTCTAGTCGACTGTACGAGAGGACAGCGCCCCCTAAAGACCACCTCTGAGAATGGACAGCTAAGCAGAAGGGTTTTGGTGGTGAATCTATGGATTTAAGCGTGCAGGCTTTGTTTATGTTCAAGTGTGAGAGTGTGTGTGAGTGTGAGCTTAAAGCCTTAGTGAGAGGGTTTAAGAGTTTGTATTTACACCAATCGCTTGTAGTAACTGGCAACAAGATTAATGGGATCTTGAATGAGTAGCCTAATTCCATGCAACAACAACCACCAGTACCCGTGTTGACCGAGAGAACGAGGGGACAGAGGACAGACTGGTAGAGAGAACGAGGTGACGGAGGACAGACTGGTAGAGAGAACGAGGTGACGGAGGACAGACTGGTAGAGAGAACGAGGTGACGGAGGACAGACTGGTAGAGAGAACGAGGTGACGGAGGACAGACTGGTAGAGAGAACGAGGTGACGGAGGACAGACTGGTAGAGAGAACGAGGTGACGGAGGACAGACTGGTAGAAAGAACGAGGTGACGGAGGACAGACTGGAGGAGAGAACGAGGTGACGGAGGACAGACCGGTAGAAAGAACGAGGTGACGGAGGACAGACCGGTAGAAAGAACGAGGTGACGGAGGACAGACCGGTAGAGAGAACGAGGTGACGGAGGACAGACTGACGGAGAGAGCGAGGTGACGGAGGACAGAATGGTAGAGAGAACGAGGTGACGGAGGACAGACTGGTGGAGAGAACGAGGTGACGGAGGACAGACTGGTAGAGAGAACGAGGTGACGGAGGACAGACTGGTGGAGAGAACGAGGTGACGGAGGACAGACTGGTAGAGAGAACGAGGTGACGGAGGACAGACTGGTAGAGAGAACGAGGTGACGGAGGACAGACTGGTAGAGAGAACGAGGTGACGGAGGACAGACTGGTGGAGAGAACGAGGTGACGGAGGACAGACTGGTAGAGAGAACGAGGTGACGGAGGACAGACTGGTAGAGAGAACGAGGTGACGGAGGACAGACTGGTAGAAAGAACGAGGGGACGGAGGACAGACTGGTAGAGAGAACGAGGTGACGGAGGACAGACTGACGGAGAGAACGAGGTGACGGAGGACAGACTGGTAGAGAGAACGAGGTGACGGAGGACAGACTGGTGGAGAGAACGAGGTGACGGAGGACAGACTGGTAGAGAGAACGAGGTGACGGAGGACAGACTGGTGGAGAGAACGAGGTGACGGAGGACAGACTGGTGGAGCTGTACAGAGAACGTGGTGACGGAGGACAGACTGGTACAGAGAACGAGGGGACGGAGGACAGACTGGTGGAGCTGTACAGAGAACGTGGTGACGGAGGACAGACTGGTAGAGAGAACGAGGTGACGGAGGACAGACTGGTACAGAGAACGAGGGGACGGAGGACAGACTGGTGGAGCTGTACAGAGAACGTGGTGACGGAGGACAGACTGGTACAGAGAACGAGGGGACGGAGGACAGACTGGCAGAGTGAACGAGGGGACGGAGGACAGACTGGTAGAGTGAACGAGGGGACGGAGGACAGACTGGCGGAGGACAGACTGGAGGAGAGAACGAGCTGACGGAGGACAGACTGGTACAGAGAACGAGGGGACGGAGGACAGACTGGTAGAGTGAACGAGGTGACGGAGGACAGACTGGTACAGAGAACGAGGGGACGGAGGACAGACTGGTACAGAGAACGAGGGGACGGAGGACAGACTGGTACAGAGAACGAGGGGACGGAGGACAGACTGGTACAGAGAACGAGGGGACGGAGGACAGAATGGTAGAGAGAACGAGGAGATGGAGGACAGACTGGCAGAGAGAACGAGGAGACGGAGGACAGACTGGCAGAGAGAACGAAGCTGCCTTTTCAAATAGGCAAGTTTGTTTCACGTGGCCCAGTGGCCCGGATGTGCGGCGTTTGCTCACTTTGGACCAGACCATTGGTTCTTAACCGATATCTCCAGCCACCCGGGGCATCAGGCCATGTAAAACAAACCCCACCTTCTATTACATCTGTGTCCTACCATGACAGAAACTAAAAATATTATTTTATTTCACGTTTATTTCATATTAAGTCCATATTCCGCACCTCCGTCTGTTTTTGGATGTTCCTCATCATAATAACAGCCCCACTAATAAAGGAACCTGCAAGTAAGCATTTCATTGGACGATTTATACAGTGCGCTTCCTAATAAAGAAGTTCACCGTTTGCGCGCCGGCATTGATTTTTTTCCTACGACGACTCGAGAAACGAGCAGCCACTTCCTGGGGTTGAGGATGGGCGGAATGAAAGATTTGGGACGAAGAAATGTGAGCACGTCCAAGTTAAGATTTTTAGAAGTGGTGTAGTGTATTGCCCAAGCATCACCGTTAGACAAACAGGATGTTATGGGGATTCAGTCAACACAGGAGTCTTCTGAACAGTGTCCAACTCCTGGGGCTCCAGGAGGGGCCTGCCCCCGTCTTGGGGCTCCAGGAGGGGCCTGCCCCCGTCTTGGGGCTCCAGGAGGGGCCTGCCCCCGTCTTGGGGCTCCAGGAGGGGCCTGCCCCCGTCTTGGGGCTCCAGGAGGGTCTGTCTTGGGGTTCTAGGAGGGTCTGCCCACATTTAGGGGTTCCAGGGGGGCCTGCCCCCATCTTGGGGCTCCGGGAGGGCCTGCCCCCATCTTGGGGCTCCGGGAGGGCCTGCCCCCATCTTGGGGCTCCGGGAGGGCCTGCCCCCATATTGGGGCTCCGGGAGGGCCTGCCCCCATATTGGGGTTCTAGGAGGGTCTGGCTTGGGGCTCCAGGAGGGCCTGCCCCCATCTTGGGGCTCCGGAAGGGCCTGCCCCCATATTGGGGTTCTAGGAGGGTCTGTCTTGGGGCTCTAGGAGGGTCTGCCCCCGTTCAGGGGTCCTAGGAGGGTCTGTCTTGGGGTTCCAGGAGGGTCTGTTATAGCTTCTACTCTGAGGGCAGCAGGAAAGACAAGGTGCCTACAATACTGTCAACATGAGCCAGAGCAGAAACGGGACTAATCGGCTTGCTGCTTTAAGTACTACAGCACATGATGTCCCAGACACACAAGATTTAGCTTTTTGATCATCAGAGACACACACACACACACACACACACACACACACACACACACACACACACACACACACACACACACACACACACACACACACACACACACACACACACACACACACACACACACACACACAGGAGAGCGGGATTACAGGAGGGTGGTGAGTGAACGGAGAGAGGGATGGATGGAGAGGGGGGGGTTGATGTAGAGGGTGGTTGGAGAGGGGGAGGGTGGGTGGAGAGGGGGAGGGTGGATGGAGGGGGGGTGGATGGAGAGGGTGGATGGAGGGTGGATGGAGAGGGTTGATGTAGAGAGGGTGGATGGAGAGAGGGTTGATGTAGAGAGGGAGGGTGGATGGAGAGGGTTGATGGAGGGTGGATGGAGAGGGTTGATGTAGAGAGGGAGGGTGGATGGAGAGGGTTGATGTAGAGAGGGAGGGTGGATGGAGAGGGTTGATGTAGAGAGGGAGGGAGGATGGAGAGGGTTGATGTAGAGAGGGAGGGTGGATGGAGAGGGCTGATGTAGACAGGGAGGGTGGATGGAGAGGGTTGATGTAGAGAGGGAGGATGTAGAGGGTTGATGTAGAGAGGGTGGATGGAGAGGGTTGATGGAGAGGGTTGATGTAGAGAGGGTGGATGGAGAGGGTGGGTTGATGGAGGGTGGATGGAGAGGGTTGATGTAGAGAGGGAGGATAGAGAGGGTTGATGTAGAGAGGGAGGATGGAGAGGGTTGATGTAGAGAGGGAGGGAGGATGGAGAGGGTTGATGTAGACAGGGAGGGTGGATGGAGAGGGTTGATGTAGAGAGGGAGGGTGGATGGAGAGGGTTGATGTAGAGAGGGAGGATGGAGAGGGTTGATGTAGAGAGGGAGGGTGGATGGAGAGGGTGGAGGGAGAGGGTGGAGGGAGGGGGAGATTTGATGGAGAGGGGGAGGTTGGTTGGAGAGGGGGAGGATGGATGTTGAGGGGGAGGTTGGATGGAGAGGGGGAGTTTTGATGAAGAGAGGGAGGGACGGTATGCACCACACAATCACACGCTGCACAGCCTTTCCAACTGAAAGGAGATGAAAGGAGATACTTAATGCTGAAATGAAAACACGCGGTCGTGTTGTGTAGGCCCCTCTTTTAACCTCGGGTTCAGTCCCAAACGGCACCCTATTCCCTACACCAGACCAGAGCTCCTGGCAAAAGTAGTGCACTATATAGGGAACAGGGTACCGTTTGGGACACTGACAAACATATTTTCTCTTTATAATAAAGTGTGTGTAATGATAAGCGTTGTAACTCAGGTTAGCAGTAAAACTCGGTGCCCTTACCTCTCCAGGAATCTAATTCTACAGTCCACACACACACACACACACAGCAGACAAAATGCTCTCCCTCTCTCGCTGTCACACACATTAAATGATTGTGTCTACAGTCCTACAAATGATTGTTTGGTGTTCTATATTCAACCTGTTGGTTATTATTATATTATTATATTATTATATTATTATAAATATATGTCAACATACACCACCGTTCAACAGTTTGGGGTCACTTAGAAATGTCCTTGTTTTTGAAAAGAATAATTATAATAATTTGCCCATTAATATAACATCAAAGGGATCAGTAATACAGTGTAGAAATTGTTAATGTTGTAAATGACTATTTTAGCTCGAAACGGCTGATTTTTTATGGAATATCTACATATGTGGTCATCCTGTCTGGGTTGCCCCCCCTCCCCCCCTCCCTCCCCTTTGGGTTGTGCCGTGGCGGAGGTCTTTGTGGGCTATACTCAGCCTTGTCTCAGGATGGTAAGTTGGTGGTTGAAGATATCCCTCTAGTGGTGTGGGGGCTGTGCTTTGGCAAAGTGGGTGGGGTTATATCCTTCCTGTTTGGCCCTGTCCGGGGGTGTCCTCGGATGGGGCCACAGTGTCTCCTGACCCCTCCTGTCTCAGCCTCCAGTATTTATGCTGCAGTAGTTTATGTGTCGCGGGGCTAGGGTCAGTTTGTTATATCTGGAGTACTTCTCCTGTCCTATTCGGTGTCCTGTGTGAATCTAAGTGTGCGTTCTCTAATTCTCTCCTTCTCTCTTTCTTTCTCTCTCTCGGAGGACCTGAGCCCTAGGACCATGCCTCAGGACTACCTGACATGATGACTCCTTGCTGTCCCCAGTCCACCTGGCTGTGCTGCTGCTCCAGTTTCAACTGTTCTGCCTTATTATTATTCGACCATGCTGGTCATTTATGAACATTTGAACATCTTGGCCATGTTCTGTTATAATCTCCACCCGGCACAGCCAGAAGAGGACTGGTCACCCCACATAGCCTGGTTCCTCTCTAGGTTTCTTCCTAGGTTTTGGCCTTTCTAGGGAGTTTTTCCTAGCCACCGTGCTTCTACACCTGCATTGCTTGCTGTTTGGGGTTTTAGGCTGGGTTTCTGTACAGCACTTTGAGATATCAGCTGATGTACGAAGGGCTATATAAATAAATTTGATTTGATATGCATACAGAGGCCCATTATCAGCAACCATCACTCCTGTGTTCCAATGGCACGTTGTGTTCGCTAATCCAAGTTGATCATTTTAAAAGGCTAATTGATCATTAGAAAACACTTTTGCAATCATGTTAGCACAGCTGGAAACTGTTGTTCTGATTAAAGAAGCAATAAAAAGGGCCTTCTTTAGACTAGTTGAGTATCTGGAGCATCAATATTCATTTAACCGTTATTTAACTAGCAATTTTGTTTACTTAAACTTTCATATCTACTGGGTGAAATACCACAGTGTGACATCATCCCATATCTACTGGGAGAAATACCACAGTGTGACATCATCCCATATCTACTGGGTGAAATACCACAGTGTGACATCATCCCATATCTACTGGGTGAAATACCACAGTGTGACATCATCCCATATCTACTGGGTGAAATACCACAGTGTGACATCATCCCATATCTACTGGGAGAAATACCACAGTGTGACATCATCCCATATCTACTGGGTGAAATACCACAGTGTGACATCATCCCATATCTACTGGGTGAAATACCACAGTGTGACATCATCCCATATCTACTGGGTGAAATACCACAGTGTGACATCATCCCATATCTACTGGGTGAAATACCACAGTGTGACATCATCCCATATCTACTGGGTAAAATACCACAGTGTGACATCATCCCATATCTACTGGGTAAAATACCACAGTGTGACATCATCCCATATCTACTGGGTGAAATACCACAGTGTGACATCATCCCATATCTACTGGGTGAAATACCACAGTGTGACATCATCCCATATCTACTGGGTGAAATACCACAGTGTGACATCACAGCAGCAACACCATTGTAAATACATCCCATATTTATGTTTATTTATTTTCCCTTTTCTACTTTTTATTTATTGTACCTTTATTTAACCAGGCAGTTCAGTTAAGAACAAATTCTTATTTTCAATGACGGCCTAAGAACAGTGGGTTAACTGGTCTAGGAACAGTGGTTTAACTGCCTGTTCAGGGGCAGAACAACAGATTTTTACCTTGTCAGCTCGGGGGATTCAATCTAGTAACCGAAACGCTCTAACCACTAGGCTACCTGCCTCCCCCCTCTAACCACTAGGCTACCTGCCTCCCCCCTCTAACCACTAGGCTACCTGCCTCCCCCCTCTAACCACTAGGCTACCTGCCTCCCCCCTCTAACCACTAGGCTACCTGCCTCCCCCCTCTAACCACTAGGCTACCTGTCTCTAACCACTAGGCTACCTGCCTCTAACCACTAGGCTACCTGCCTCCCCCCTCTAACCACTAGGCTACCTGCCCCCCCCTCTAACCACTAGGCTACCTGCGCCCCCCTCTAACCACTAGGCTACCTGCCTCCCCCCTCTAACCACTAGGCTACCTGTCTCTAAACACTAGGCTACCTGCCTCCCCCCTCTAACCACTAGGCTACCTGCCTCCCCCCTCTAACCACTAGGCTACCTGCCTCCCCCCTCTAACCACTAGGCTACCTGCCTCCCCCCTCTAACCACTAGGCTACCTGCCTCCCCCCTCTAACCACTAGGCTACCTGTCTCTAACCACTAGGCTACCTGCCTCTAACCACTAGGCTACCTGCCTCCCCCCTCTAACCACTAGGCTACCTGCCCCCCCCTCTAACCACTAGGCTACCTGCGCCCCCCTCTAACCACTAGGCTACCTGCCTCCCCCCTCTAACCACTAGGCTACCTGTCTCTAAACACTAGGCTACCTGCCTCCCCCCTCTAACCACTAGGCTACCTGCCTCCCCCCTCTAACCACTAGGCTACCTGCCTCCCCCCTCTAACCACTAGGCTACCTGCCTCCCCCCTCTAACCACTAGGCTACCTGCCTCCCCCCTCTAACCACTAGGCTACCTGCCGCCCCTACACTCTAACCACTAGGCTACCTGCCTCCCCCCTCTAACCACTAGGCTACCTGCCTCCCCCCTCTAACCACTAGGCTACCTGCCTCCCCCCTCTAACCACTAGGCTACCTGCCGCCCCTACACTCTAACCACTAGGCTACCTGCCTCCCCCCTCTAACCACTAGGCTACCTGCCGCCCCCCTCTAACCACTAGGCTACCTGCCGCCCCTACACTCTAACCACTAGGCTACCTGCCGCCCCTACACTCTAACCACTAGACTACCTGCAGATGAGGGGACTGTGTTTCATAAAGCCATTGGGAAGATTGTTGCTGAACTCCTGAATGCACATGGTGGTGTTAATATGTAGTTATCTAAATTATTTATAATAAATTATTTACCATAAGTCTCGGTGATTCAATTGCCTACTTAATCATTACATGACTTAACACACTACGTTTTACAGTCTGGCAGTAACCCAACTATCAGAGGCAATGGATCTCTGTCTCCTGCTGCTGACACCCACATGGAAGTCGTGGTGGTCGGTCTGATTCACGCCTCGCTCATTTAGAACGGATCTCTCTGTCTCCTGCTGCTGACACCCACATGGAAGTCGTGGTGGTCGGTCTGATCCACGCCTCGCTCATTTAGAACGGATCTCTCTGTCTCCTGCTGCTGACACCCACATGGAAGTCGTGGTGGTCGGTCTGATTCACGCCTCGCTTATTTAGAACGGATCTCTGTGTCTCCTGCTGCTGACACCCACATGGAAGTCGTGGTGGTCGGTCTGATCTACGCCTCGCTCATTTAGAACGGATCTCTCTGTCTCCTGCTGCTGACACCCACATGGAAGTCGTGGTGGTCGGTCTGATCCACGCCTCGCTCATTTAGAACGGGTCTCTATGTTTGTGTTTTAATTGCTGAAGCTGTAGTCACACAAAACAATAAGAATGGTGGTCATTGTGAACTCTTTTTGTAGCTCATTTGAATTGGATGAGGTCCCTAAGGGTTGAGGCTTCACCATACATGCTGATTCAACTCATCCACTGATGGAAACAACGTCGCTATCAGCCAAGATGATTGGAGATATGGACCATCCTGCTAAGCATACAGTCACTGCTCTGCCTCTCCCGCCCGTTCCACCCGTCTCGCTATGCTTGTTCCACCCTTTCCACCCGCCTCTCTCTGCTTGTTCCACCCACCTCTCTCTGCTTGTTCCACCCGTCTCTCTCTGCTTGTTCCACCCGCCTCTCTCTGCTTGTTCCACCCGCTCTCTCTGCTTGTTCCACCCGTCTCTCTCTGCTTGTTCCACCCGCCTCTCTCTGCTTGTTCCACCCGCCTCTCTCTGCTTGTTCCACCCGCCTCTCTCTGCTTGTTCCACCCGCCTCTCTCTGCTTGTTCCACCCGCCTCTCTCTGCTTGTTCCACCCGCCTCTCTCTGCTTGTTCCACCCGCCTCTCTGCTTGTTCCACCCGCCTCTCTCTGCTTGTTCCACCCGCCTCTCTCTGCTTGTTCCACCCGTCTCTCTCTGCTTGTTCCACCCGTCTGTCTCTGCTTGTTCCACCCGCCTCTCTCTGCTTGTTCCACCCGTCTCTCTCTGCTTGTTCCACCCGTCTCTCTCTGCTTGTTCCACCCGCCTCTCTCTGCTTGTTCCACCCGCCTCTCTCTGCTTGTTCCACCCGCCTCTCTCTGCTTGTTCCACCCGCCTCTCTCTGCTTGTTCCACCCGCCTCTCTCTGCTTGTTCCACCCGCCTCTCTCTGCTTGTTCCACCCGCCTCTCTCTGCTTGTTCCACCCGCCTCTCTCTGCTTGTTCCACCCGCCTCTCTCTGCTTGTTCCACCCGCCTCTCTGCTTGTTCCACCCGCCTCTCTCTGCTTGTTCCACCCGCCTCTCTCTGCTTGTTCCACCCGCCTCTCTCTGCTTGTTCCACCCGTCTCTCTCTGCTTGTTCCACCCGTCTCTCTCTGCTTGTTCCACCCGCCTCTCTGCTTGTTCCACCCGCCTCTCTCTGCTTGTTCCACCCGCCTCTCTCTGCTTGTTCCACCCGCCTCTCTCTGCTTGTTCCACCCGCCTCTCTCTGCTTGTTCCACCCGCCTCTCTCTGCTTGTTCCACCCGCCTCTCTCTGCTTGTTCCACCCGCCTCTCTCTGCTTGTTCCACCCGCCTCTCTCTGCTTGTTCCACCCGCCTCTCTCTGCTTGTTCCACCCGCCTCTTTCTGCTTGTTCCACCCGCCTCTCTCTGCTTGTTCCACCCGCCTCTCTCTGCTTGTTCCACCCGCCTCTCTCTGCTTGTTCCACCGTCTCTCTCTGCTTGTTCCACCCGCCTCTCTCTGCTTGTTCCACCCGCCTCTCTCTGCTTGTTCCACCCGCCTCTCTGCTTGTTCCACCCGCCTCTCTCTGCTTGTTCCACCCGCCTCTCTCTGCTTGTTCCACCCGCCTCTCTGCTTGTTCCACCCGTCTCTCTCTGCTTGTTCCACCCGCCTCTCTGCTTGTTCCACCCGTCTCTCTCTGCTTGTTCCACCCGTCTCTCTCTGCTTGTTCCACCCGTCTCACTCTGCTTGTTCCACCCGTCTCTCTCTGCTTGTTCCACCCGTCTCTCTCTGCTTGTTCCACCCGTCTCTCTCTGCTTGTTCTACCCGTCTCTCTCTGCTTGTTCCACCCATTCACTCTGGATGAGTTTTCCCACTTACGTTTGCAGACAATGACAACCAAATCTCTAAAACTATGCTGGTACTCATTTGACCAATATTTAATTGGTTAATATATTATATCCTTTGTCAGAAATATTACTATTTATTAATTGCCCTAATTCATCAACGGCACCATACAGGGTTCTATATGGAACACATGTTGATTCCGTTTATGATCAGAACCCTGGGGGTCCATGTAGAACCTTATAAAAAGGGTTCTGTAAGGAACATATTTTGATTCCGTTGACAAGAACCCCCGGGGTTCTGATTAAAGAACCTTATAAAAAGGGTTCTATATAGAACTCTTAAGGGTTCCACATATGAAGCAAGTGACAGATCCCTGTTTGGTTCAATATGGAACCTTTTTTTCCCCCAAAACAGTTTAGGGACTTAGCTAGCTGCTCAGCGGAGCGTGAAGACAGAGAAGGGGGGGCTGAGGGGAACAATGAACCCCTTATCTAGATGTCACTCCGTGTGGCCCTCAGAAGAGTGTACGTGCGCGCATGTGTGTCTGCCGCTCGCGGGCGTACCAGGGAGAGCGAGCGGCAGTAGGAGTGAGGGAGAGCGTGTGACTGAGCGTGAGGTGGCTGGTGTGCGTGCCAGCCGTGTGCCAGGCTGTGTGGCCCTCACTTTTCTTTCTCATTATCCCTCTCGTTCTGTCCGCCAGGGACCGGAGACAGGATCTCAGCTGGTCATGTGAAAGGAGGACAGAAGGTCTGCTAAGACTGTGTGTGTGTGTGTGTGTGTGTGTGTGTGTGTGTGTGTGTGTGTGTGTGTGTGTGTGTGTGATGTCCCTCCTCTTGCATCAGTCAAGTCCATTCATTTCCAGGGTTTTGTTCAGTCTTGTTGATCCTGCGGATAAGGCTGGTGTGGGTATATACTGGCAAGGCCTGCTGCACTCATTCAATATGTAAATCAACAATCTACAGACTGTTCCAAGAAGCAGATGCCACAGTGCCAGAGAGAGAACGCAGAGGAGAGAGTAGGGAGAGAAAGAGGGAGAGAAAGAGAAAGAAAGAAGGGGGAAGGGTGAGAGAAAAGACAGAGAAGGCGAGAGAGAGGAAAATAGGGTGAGCGAGAGAGAGAGAGAGAGAGAGAGAGAGGAAAATAGGGTGAGCGAGAGAGAGAGAGAGAGAGAGAGAGGAAAATAGGGTGAGCGAGAGAGAGAGAGAGGGGGCCCTAATGAGTTATATACAGGTTCGTCTGGTACCATTGAGGGTTGGGAGTATGTCCCCATCCCAAATAGCACCCTATTCCCTACATTGTGAACTTTAAAAAAAGTAGTACACTTGGTAGAGAATAGGGAGCCATTTGGGAAGCAGCCTAGGTCTTTGGTCCTACAGTTGAATAGAGTGTCACTTGGTAGAGAATAGGGTGTCATTTGGGAAGCAGCCTAGGTCTTTGGTCCTACAGTTGAATAGTGTCACTTGGTAGAGAATTAAGGTGCCATTTGGGAAGCAGCCTAGGTCTTGGTCCTACAGTTGAATAGAGTGTCACTTGGTAGAGAATTAGGGTGTCATTTAGGAAGCAGCCTAGGTCTTTGGTCCTACAGTTGAATAGAGTGTCACTTGGTAGAGAATTAGGGTGTCATTTAGGAAGCAGCCTAGGTCTTTGGTCCTACAGTTGAATAGAGTGTTAATTGGTAGAGAATAGGGTGCCATTTGGGAAGCAGCCTAGGTCTTTGGTCCTACAGTTGAATAGAGTGTCACTTGGTAGAGAATTAGGGTGTCATTTAGGAAGCAGCCTAGGTCCTTGGTCCTACAGTTGAATAGAGTGTTAATTGCATTAGCATTGCATCAGGGTGTTTTCAGATCCGTCTCTACAGAGCTCAAGTTTTAGAGGGAAATAAATCCTTGACAAAGTATCGAACTGTGTGATTATGGAAAGGCACTCTTTCCCTACAGCCTGAAATCCAATACCATTAGCATATTCATTAGGATTAAGATTGCAGACAGCAGTTTAAGTCAATTTGTAATTTGGTATTTTACTTGAGTGAGGCGGTGGGCTGAAATGATCAGAATCTGTGATCAGGAAAATAGAGATTTGACTGAAACCCTTAAATCAATCCAGCATATAAAAGAGGTTCAACTCAAATCAGACTTCGACTTCCCTGATGAGTCCTCAGCTTATACCATAACAAATCACATACCGAGGCTCTTTCAGGAGTGACAGATTAAAAACAACCCGATTCAACCCATCAAAAATTGTTTCTAATTTCCAACACTTTTGCACATATATGCAAATGCAAATGACGTCTGTAAGTTGGAGGCACAACATATAAAATCACACACTCGGTCGGTCCATTACCGACACCGTCCACTTCAACCTTTTCTTCAATAAAACGGCAAGACTTCAAGGTGCTTAACTTACATTCCTCCCAATCTAATTCCACCCTACTGAGGTGACTAAGTGGAATGGGGAGTGTCCAGGAGAAGAGGAATCGGAGCATTCTAAGAACTCAGTGTTTCATTCTGAGAACTTTTCGAGACTCTAGAACCAGCTGCTGTTCCAGTAGGTTCTGAGGGAAGGATATTTATCCCAGTAAGGAATAGACATGGAAGATAACTTTCCATTGTGTATCATTGTGATCCATGTAGATTTATTTACGTCTCATGTTTTATATGCTCTACTGCTGCAGAGCCAATTTCCCTCTGGGAGGGGGGGGGGGGGGGGGGGGGGGGACATGAGTCCACCGTCGCACCCAAACCTGCTGAGTGAAGTACGGGTATCAACATAAAGTATTTGAGGATATGTTTATTTAGTTTGAAGTTTGTGAGGGGCACTTGAGTTCTTTAGGAGTTAGCGGTCTGGGCCCTCCACGATACCGGGTAAACTCAACTAATACAAACACTTTCAAGTTATTGATTTTGGTCGGATTTAGGTCTTTCGGTAAAATTCCATCAGATCAAGTTCCCGCTGAAGTATTGTGTTTGACCCAGGACAGCTAGACCAATCAGATCTCAGATACTCCTCCTCTGTACCCCCCCCCCCTCCTCCCCCCGCCTATTGCAGTGGAGGCCAAGAGAAGCTCAAGTATTTGACAAATGTGTTTGACCCAAACCGCCAGAGCATATCTTCTGGGCCTCGTCCAGTGTTGTCCTCCCCAGGAGATAAATTAACAGCAGCTCAAGTGTTCAAAACTATTTGACAAACGTGTTTGAGATGGGGACAGCGAAAACCAAACCCTCAAACCACCCCTGATCTATATAAAATAGTGCACTACTTTTGACCAGGGGCCATATTCCTAATATAGGGTGTCGTTTGGGACGCAGGCCCAGGAACAGAACAGCTCCACAGCTTTAGAGCTAAGCAGAGCGGTGAAGGGTTAAACTTCCTGTCGTAGACGGAAATCAGAGGAGAAGAACACACGGGTTAACCTCCCCATTCTCATCAGACACTCCACACACACACACTATATCTGCCCATCCCCCTGCCTCCCGCCTTCTGGCTACTAGGCCTGTTTCACCTTCCCACAGTATCCCACGTGACCTAACGACGCCGAAGAAGAAGGAAAAATAATCAAAATGCAAAACACTTCCTGTTTTAAATCTGTTAACCGTTTTTATGCAAATGAGCCAGCGGTGTTCTCCAGCGTTCTCTCTGTGGAATCAGTTCTGTTGTTCTGTTCTGTTCTACTGCTGCCGTCAGAAATACTGGATGGCAATGTATATGGGAAATTGCTTTAAAAGTAAGCAGTGGACCCAAAAGCCCCTAATCAAATGACTCCGGTGTGAATTAAGGCTGTGAGGGGAGGGGATTGGATACACCGCGGCACAGCTGGCACTTTGTAGCCAGGCAGGGGGGGACCTAATCTCCCTGCAGCACCTCTGACGACAGGCCCTTTATGAGGGGGGACACAGATGAGAGAGAGGGAGGGAGGGAGGGAGAGGGAGCGATATTAGCAGAGAGAGAGAGAAGAGAAAATAAAAGTACCTGCTATGGCCATTAGAGATGACATCATGAGACCCATTTTCACGTTTCACCTCGTGGCTCTTTAGACGAAAGGATGAAAAACAGTAGCCACATGATAGACTCACTGAACCCAGCCCTAACCCTCCCTAACCTATCCCCGCCAGCCCTCACCCTCCCTCCCTAACCTATCCCCGCCAGTCCTCACCCTCCCTCCCTCCCTAACCTATCCCCACCAGCCCTAACCCTCCCTCTCTCCCTAACCTATCCCCACCAGCCCTAACTCTCCCTCCCTAACCTATCCCCGCCAACCCTAACCCTCCTTCCCTAACCTATCCCCACCAGCCCTAACCCTCCCTAACCTATCTCCACCAGCCCAAACCCTCCCTCCCTAACCTATCTCCACCAGCCCAAACCCTCCCTCCCTAACCTATCTCCACCAGCCCAAACCCTCCCTCCCTAACCCTCCCTCCCTAACCTATCCCCACCAGCCCTAGCCCTCCCTCCCTAACCTATCCCCACCAGCCCAAACCCTCCCTCCCTAACCCCCCCTCCCTAACCTATCCCCACCAGCCCTAACCCTCCCTAACCTATCCCCACCAGCCCAAACCCTCCCTCCCTAACCCTCCCTCCCTAACCTATCCCCACCAGCCCAAACCCTCCCTCCCTAACCCTCCCTCCCTAACCTATCCCCACCAGCCCTAACCCTCCCTCCCTAACCTATCCCCACCAGCCCAAACCCTCCCTCCCTAACCCTCCCTCCCTAACCTATCCCCACCAGCCCTAACCCTCCCTAGCCTATCCCCACCAGCCCAAACCCTCCCTCCCTAACCCTCCCTCCCTAACCTATCCCCACCAGCCCTAACCCTCCCTAACCCTCCCTCCCTAGCCTATCCCCACCAACCCAAACCCTCCCTCCCTAACCCTCCCTCCCTAGCCTATCCCCGCCAGCCCTAACCCTCCCCCCTAACCTATCCCCACCAGCCCTAACCCTCCCTCCCTCCCTAACCTATCCCCACCAGCCCAAACCCTCCCTCCCTAACCTATCCCCACCAGCCCTAACCCTCCCTCCCTAACCTATCCCCACCAGCCCTAACCCACCAGCCCTAACCCTCCCTCCCTAACATATCCTTATTTCCATATTTTGTTGCGTTACAGCCTGAATTTAAAATGGATTCAATTGAGATGTTTCACTGGCCTACACACACACACACACACACACACACACACACACACACACACACACACACACACACACACACACACACACACACACACACACACACACACACACACACACACAATATCCCATAATGTCAAAGTGAAATTATGTTTTTAGAAATGTTTACCAAGTAATAACAAATGAAACTGTGAAATGTGTTGCGTCAATAAGTATTCAACGCCGTTGTAAAGACAAACCCTAAATAAGTTGAGTAAAAATGGCTTTAAATAGTCACATGAGTTGAAAGGACTCACTCTGTTTGCAATAATAGTGTTTAACGTGATTTTTGAGTGACTACCTCATCTCTGTACCCCACACACACAGCTAATTTTAAAGGTCCTTCAGTCGAGCAGTGAATTTTAAATACAGATTCAACTACAAAGACCAGGCAGGTTTTCCCAATGCCTCGCAACAGGGCAACTAAAAGCAGACATTGAATATCCCTATGAGCATGGTGAAGTTATTAATGACACTTTGTATGGTGTATCAATACACCCACAGATACAGACGTCCTTCCTAACCGAGTTGCCGGAGAGAAAGGAAAGCTCGCAGGGATTTCAACATGAGGCTAATGGTGACTTTAAAAACAGCATTGTAGTTACTCCACAATACTAACCTAAACAACAGAGTGAAAAAGAGGAAGGAAGCCTGTGCAGAATAAAAATATTCCAAAACATGAACTTGTTTGTAATAAGGCGCGAAAGTAAAACTGCTCAAATTTGGAAAAGAAATGAACTCTATGGCCTGAATACAAAGTTACATTTGGGGTCCAATACAACACATCACTGAGTACCACTCTCCATATTTTCAAGCATAGTGGTGGCTGCATTATGTTATGGGTATGCTTGTCATCGTTATGGACTTGGGGGAGTTTCTCAGGATAAAAAAGCAACGGAATGGAGCTAAGCACAGGCAAAATCCTAGAGGAAAACCTGCTTCAGTCTGCTTTTCAACAGACACTGGGAAACAAATTCCCCATTCAGCAGGAAAATAAGATAAAACACAAGGCTAAATATACAGTGGAGTTGGTTACCAAGACAACACTTAATGTTCCTGAGTGGCCTAGTTATTATAATTTTTTTACTTAAATCTTCTTGAAAATCTATGAAAATAACTGTCTAGCAATGATCAACAACCAATCTGACAGAGTTGAAATGTGCAAATATTGTACAATCCTGGAGTGGAAAGCTCTTAGAGACTTACCCAGAAAGACTCACAGCTCTTAGAGACTTACTCAGAAAGACTCACAGCTCTTAGAGACTTACCCAGAAAGACTAACAGCTCTTAGAGACTTACCCAGAAAGACTAACAGCTCTTAGAGACGTACCCAGAAAGACGCACAGCTCTTAGAGACTTACCCAGAAAGACTAACAGCTCTTAGAGACGTACCCAGAAAGACGCACAGCTCTTAGAGACTTACCCAGAAAGACACACATCTGTAACCATTGCCAAAGGTGATTCTAACATGTATTGACTCAGGGGTGTGAATACTTATGTAAATGAGGTATTTCTGCATTTCATTTTCAATACATTTGCAAAAATGTAAATTTAAATAAACATGTTTTCATTATGGGGTAGAGTGTGTAGATGTGGGATGTGGAATAAGTCAAGGGGCATGAATACCTTCTGAAGGCAATGTACGTGGCTACTAGCAGTGGGTATTATATTTAGAGTTAGCAATCTTGCTAAGGTGTTTTGAGGTTCCAATTACTCAGGTAGTGAATGAGCCCCAATTAAAATGTACCTACGATAATAGACCACATAAATATGCAGGTCAAATTCATTTCGATAAAAAAAGTACATTCTGGAGTCCTATTTTAACAGTGAAATATAACAGGAAATAGCACATTGACAACAGGAAGTCATGATTAGGGGATTAAGTTGCACATAAAAAATATTTTGAATCACAACATGAAAACGACACATTTTTTCTATAGAGTGATGCCGCGGATAACAATCGGTGACCAAATCAGGGGCTGGTGCCACCAACTGAAAAACACAGTGACACCAGTGGCACCAGGGGACAATGTTAGTCTGCAACTACAAAAGAGGGGTTGAAGAACTCCTTTAGGCCAAGACACACCACAGTTAGGAGAGCCATATCTCACCATCTCTTAGACACACCACAGTTAGGAGAGCCATACCTCACCATCTCTTAAACACACCACAGTTAGGAGAGCCATATCTCACCATCTCTTAGACACAGCACAGTTAGTAGAGCCATACCTCACCATCTCTTAGACACACCACAGTTAGGAGAGCCGTACCTCACCATCTCTTAGACACACCACAGTTAGGAGAGCCATACCTCACCATCTCTTAGACACACCACAGTTAGGAGAGCCGTACCTCACCATCTCTTAGACACACCACAGTTAGGAGAGCCATACCTCACCATCTCTTAGACACACCACAGTTAGGAGAGCCATACCTCACCATCTCTTAGAGACACACCACAGTTAGGAGAGCCATACCTCACCATCTCTTAGACACACCACAGTTAGGAGAGCCGTACCTCACCATCTCTTAGACACACCACAGTTAGGAGAGCCATACCTCACCATCTCTTAGACACACCACAGTTAGGAGAGCCATACCTCACCATCTCTTAGAGACACACCACAGTTAGGAGAGCCATACCTCACCATCTCTTACACACAGCACAGTTAGGAGAGCCATATCTCACCATCTCTTAGACACACCACAGTTAGGAGAGCCATACCTCACCATCTCTTAGAGACACACCACAGTTAGGAGAGCCATACCTCACCATCTCCTACACACAGCACAGTTAGGAGAGCCATATCTCACCATCTCTTAGACACAGCACAGTTAGGAGAGCCATATCTCACCATTTCTTAGACACACCACAGATAGGAGAGCCATACCTCACCATCTCTTAGACACACCACAGTTAGGAGAACCATACCTCACCATCTCTTAGACACACCACAGTTAGGAGAACCATACCTCACCATCTCTTAGACACACCACAGTTAGGAGAGCCATACCTCACCATCTCTTAGACACACCACAGTTAGGAGAGCCATACCTCACCATCTCTTAGACACACCACAGTTAGGAGAGCCATACCTCACCATCTCTTAGACACACCACAGTTAGGAGAGCCATACCTCACCATCTCTTAGACACACCACAGTTAGGAGAGCCATACCTTACCATCTCTTAGACTCACGACAGTTAGGAGCCATAACTCACCATCTAATTTGACTCCGGTCTATATTGATTTAAGCTGCATCTTGATCTACATGTGTGTAAAAATGTGAATATTAGTTGATTTCGTTATACTGGCAAATGGAAATCAACCAATCCTTTGAATCAGAGCTGTGTTAGGTCAGATATAGCCTACCTGCTGTAACTGATCAACCACAACACTAAACACCAAGGGAGAGGACAATGCTGGTCCTTGTCGACACACAGAAGAAAACAACCCTGGACAACAAAACAACCCTGGACAACAAAACAACCACGGACAACAAAACAACCCTGGACAACAAAACAACCACGGACAACAAAACAACCCTGGACAACAAAACAACCACGGACAACAAAACAACCCTGGACAACAAAACAACCCTGGACAACAAAACAACCCTGGACAACAAAACAACCCTGGACAACAAAACAACCCTGGACAACAAAACAACCACGGACAACAAAACAACCCTGGACAACAAAACAACCACGGACAACAAAACAACCCTGGACAACAAAACAACCACGGACAACAAAACAACCCTGGACAACAAAACAACCACGGACAACAAAACAACCACGGACAACAAAACAACCCTGGACAACAAAACAACCACGGACAACAAAACAACCCTGGACAACAAAACAACCCTGGACAACAAAACAACCCTGGACAACAAAACAACCCTGGACAACAAAACAACCACGGACAACAAAACAACCCTGGACAACAAAACAACCACGGACAACAAAACAACCCTGGACAACAAAACAACCACGGACAACAAAACAACCACGGACAACAAAACAACCATGATAACAAAACAACCCTGGACAACAAAACAACCACGGACAACAAAACAACCACGGACAACAAAACAACCACGGACAACAAAACAACCATGGACAACAAAACAACCCTGGACAACAAAACAACCCTGGACAACAAAACAACCACGGACAACAAAACAACCACGGACAACAAAACAACCATGATAACAAAACAACCACGGACAACAAAACAACCCTGGATAACAAAACAACCATGATAACAAAACAACCTGGATAACAGTGTTCTAAAACACACTTCCCTTTTCTCTCATTGTCTCTCTCACCCAATCACCATCTAACACATTAGCACAACCACACGACACATCATCACACACACACACACACACACACACCTATGACCTCCTGCTCCCTGTCTTATCACCGAGGAGTCTGCCCCAGCAGCTCACAGTAAGATCAATGACCATATGGTGGAAGTGGCAGTTTAGAAGCAGGCGTTTGGAACCATGACACACACACACACACACACACACACCAGGAGCCTCAACATTCCCCTCTGGAGCCACTTCGTACTGCAGACGCCCAGGGCAGGCAGCCGCTCACTTCAATTAGGCTGGTAATTAGCAGCGCGGCCTAGCAGTGTGAATAAGCCGAGCACCACCACTACCGCAGCAAGTGCTGGAACAAAAGATACCCGGCCCTCAGAAATTACCATAGCATCTGAATCATTGATACATTATATTACATTAGCCCCTGGTGTGCTAATCTATTGTTGGTCCCGTTGGCCTCGTTATGGCTGAGTCTGATAAGACACACTATTTCAGATGGACAAAAAAAAATAAAACTGTGCAATATATTTGTGTCATTACCACTTTGTCCTAAAGTGGGTTAACTAAGAGCTCTCAGCAAGAGAGAAGGTCAAGCAGAGACAAACCTCAATATAGTAGCCAACAGTTTAGGCCAGAGAGGCTACTTACTGGGGCTGGCTCAGAGGATGTCTGTGCATCATCATACGAGGCCAGCCTCTGTTCTGTTCAGTCAGCGAGGACGTCTGAGAGGCCAGCCTCCTCTCTGTTCAGTCAGTCAGGGAGCACGTCTGAGAGGCCAGCCTCATCTTTGTTCAGTCAGTCAGCAAGGACGTCTGAGAGGCCAGCCATCTCTCTGTTCAGTCAGTCAGCGAGGACGTCTGAGAGGCCAGCCTCCTCTCTGTTCAGTCAGTCAGTGAAGACGTCTGAGAGGCCAGCCTCCTCTCTGTTCAGTCAGTCAGGGAGGACAGCACACCTCGTCTCTCTCAGCACTACCCGTTTATCCTTCACATTGACATCTAGTACCGAGTGTCCAAACTGTTACCGTACTGCCAAAAAGAAACACAGATCCACTTGTGTCGGCTATGTAAGGTTACTTCCTGTTAGGGTTAGAGGGGCATAGGACTGAAAATACAAACTACCTGGTTAATTAGTTACGCTACAGTCTGGGGATATAGAACACAGTGGACATGGTCAGAGTGATGTCATCAGCGGTGTTGTGGGATCACTCCCCGCTGCACTATTTACCCAGAGTGCACTACTATTGGTCTCGGCCTTTAAAAAGGTTGGAATAGGGTGTCATCTGAGAATTGAACAGTGCTCTTTAATGAGTGTCATCACTGTCACGCTACAGTGAGGGAACCAAGGCACTTTGGACCGATCAAAACCAATCAAAGGCTGTATTCAAGGAGAGAATGTCAACACAGGGCCAGGCTAGTCAGCCAGCATCTGTCCCTGTCCGTCCGTCTGCCAGGCTAGTCAGCCAGCATCTGTCCCTGTCTGTCCGTCAGCCAGCATCTGTCCCTGTCTGTCCGTCTGCCAGCATCTGTCCCTGTCTGTCCGTCTGCCAGGCTAGTCAGCCAGCATCTGTCCCTGTCTGTCCGTCTGCCAGGCTAGTCAGCCAGCATATGTCCCTGTGTCTGTCCGTCTGCCAGGCTAGTCAGCCAGCATCTGTCCCTGTCTGTCCGTCTGCCAGGCTAGTCAGCCAGCATCTGTCCCTGTCTGTCCGTCTGCCAGGCTAGTCAGCCAGCATCTGTCCCTGTCTGTCCGTCTGCCAGGCTAGTCAGCCAGCATCTGTCCCTGTCCGTCCGTCTGCCAGGCTAATCAGCCAGCATCTGTCCCTGTCCGTCCGTCTGCCAGGCTAGTCAGCCAGCATCTGTCCCTGTCTGTCCGTCTGCCAGGCTAATCAGCCAGCATCTGTCCGTCTGTCCGTCTGCCAGGCTAGCCAGTCAGCATATGTCCCTGTGTCTGTCCGTCTGCCAGGCTAATCAGCCAGCATCTGTCCCTGTCTGTCCGTCTGCCAGGCTAGCCAGTCAGCATCTGTCCCTGTCTGTCCGTCTGCCAGGCTAGTCAGCCAGCCTCTGTCCATGTGTCTGTCCGTCTGCCAGGCTAGGCAGCCAGCCTCTGTCCCTGTCCGTCTGCCAGGCTAGTCAGCCAGCACCTGTCCCTGTCTGTCCGTCTGCCAGGCTAGTGAGCCAGCATCTGTCCCTGTCTGTCCGTCTGCCAGGCTAGCCAGTCAGCATCTGTCCCTGTGTCTGTCCGTCTGCCAAGCTAGTCAGCCAGCCTCTGTCCCTGTGTCTGTCCGTCTGCCAGGCTAGTCAGCCACATCTGTCCCTGTCCGTCAGCCAGCCTAGCCAGTCAGCCTTTGTCCCTGTGTCTGTCCATCTACCAGGCTGGTCATCAAGCCTCTGCCCAGATGACTCTTCCTACAACTCCTCCACAACAGCCTATAAGTCACCATTTCATTTTGTTTACCCTTAAAAATCCCTGGGTTTTGTGTGTGTAGAGGGGGAAACATGGTATCACAGTACCAAATCAGATGTTTCTACAGCAGCTGAGAGATTAGTTATTTTGAGTGTGCCAGGAAACAGAAGTGTAGATATCAGTGGAAGAGATGTAGGCCTTAAAGTCCTGTTTTTACTGCCTCCAGGGTTCTCAACCGGGTTTCTTTTTCAGGGGTATCGTGTGAACCCCTGCCTCCAGGGGTATCGTGTGAACCCCTGCCTCCAGGGGTATCGGGTGAACCCCTGCCTCCAGGGGTATCGGGTGAACCCCTGCCTCCAGGGGTATCGGGTGAACCCCTGCCTCCAGGGGTATCGGGTGAACCCCTGCCTCCAGGGGTATCGGGTGAACCCCTGCCTCCAGGGGTATCGGGTGAACCCCTGCCTCCAGGGGTATCGGGTGAACCCCTGCCTCCAGGGGTATCGGGTGAACCCCTGCCTCCAGGGGTATCGGGTGAACCCCTGCCTCCAGGGGTATCGTGTGAACCCCTGCCTCCAGGGGTATCGTGTGAACCCCTGCCTCCAGGGGTATCGTGTGAACCCTGCCTCCAGGGGTATCGTGTGAACCCTGCCTCCAGGGGTATCGTGTGAATCCTGCCTCCAGGGGTATCGGGTGAACCCTGCCTCCAGGGGTATCGGGTGAACCCTGCCTCCAGGAGTATCGGGTGAACCCCTGCCTCCAGGGGTATCGTGTGAACCCCTGCCTCCAGGGGTATCGTGTGAACCCCTGCCTCCAGGGGTATCGTGTGAACCCCTGCCTCCAGGGGTATCGTGTGAACCCCTGCCTCCAGGGGTATCGTGTGAACCCCTGCCTCCAGGGGTATCGTGTGAACCCCTGCCTCCAGGGGTATCGTGTGAACCCTGCCTCCAGGGGTGTGCGTGAGTGATGAGATGAAGAAGAAGAGGGGGAGGAAGACTAGGAGAGAGGGAGGAGGAGGAGGAGGAGGAGAGGGAGGAGGGGGGGCTTACTTGATGGAGTTTCTGAAGTGATCTTCGGCCGGGTTTTTCACAGTGCAGCTGTTGAGCAGCCACAGATCAGCCTCCGCAGGGTCCTCTGGAGGGAGAGAGAGAAACAGCAGGAGAGAGAGGGAGAAACAGCGGGAGAGAGAGAGAAACAGCAGGAGAGAGAGAGAGAGGGAGCGAGATGGAGACAGAGAGTAAGCGAAGAGAGAGAGAGAAGGAGCGAGACAGAGACAGAGAGAGTAAGAGAAGACAGAGAGAGTAAGAGAAGAGAGAGAGAGACAGAGAGAGTAAGAGAAGAGAGAGAGAGAGAGTAAGAGAAGAGAGAGAGACAGAGAGAGTAGGAGAAGAAAGAGAGAGACAGAGAGAGTAAGCGAAGAGAGAGAGAGAAGGAGCGAGACGGAGACAGAGAGAGTAAGCGAAGAGAGAGAGGTGGAGGGAAGACAACAGAAGTTCAGTATTAGATCAAATCACAACTCAACAACCCAGGACCCTTCAGCCCGTTCCACACACCCATTAATATCGCACTTCTCCAGTTACAGCAATTAATTGTGTCCTCCCCCTCCTCCTCCTCCTCTTCCTCCTCCCCATCCCCCTCCCCCTCCCCATCCCCCTCCTCCTCCCCATCCCCCTCCTCCTCCTCCCCATCCCCCTCCTCCCCCCTCCCCCCCTGACCAGAGCAGCGAGGGGGAGGCGAGGCGGAATACGATGCCAGGATCAGCTGGACCTCAGGGGGATAGTGGGAGTTTTATCCTCCATACCCCAGCCTCCACGCTATCTGCCTGGAGACCTGTCACACTGTGTAATGAATAAACACACACACACACACGGTATGATTCTAGGCCAGCCTGCCTGGCGCAGTGCAAGCCTCCTGCATCCAAGCCTCCTGCATCCAAGCCTCCTGCATCCTCCCACACCGCTGAACTAGATATTTCACTTACTATCCATTACCCAGCCTCACTGGAGCAAACACAGGCCCTGTGTCGGGCTGTGAGGCTCTAAGGGAGGCAGGCTCCCCCTCCCCCTCCCTGACCAGAGCAGCGAGGGGGGGGGGGGGGGGGCAGGCTCTCACGCACCACGCGGGTCGCAGGCGGGGAGAACCCAGGAACCACCCCGACACCCCCTTCTTGCATTTCCTCGCCTCAGATAACACAACATATCAAAGGCCTATACCCAGAGAGAGGAGGCAGGGACAGACCTATACCCAGAGAGAGGAGGCAGGGACAGGCCTATAGCCAGAGAGAGGAGTCGGGGACAGGCCTATACCCAGAGAGAGGAGGCAAGGACAGGCCTATACCCAGAGAGAGGAGGCAGGGACAGGCCTATACCCAGAGAGAGGAGGCAGGGACCAGAGAGAGGAGGCAGGGACAGGCCTATACCCAAATTACAATAAGAAGCTAAATATTTATTCTGTTTTCTGTTAAAGCCTATATAACAGGGTGTCTTTAGCAACACACCCACAGTGTTAAAGCCTATATAACAGGGTGTCATTAGCAACACACCCACAGTGTTAAACACACCCACAGTGTTAAACACACCCACGGTGTTAAAGCCTATACAACAGGGTGTCATTATGAACACACCCACAGTGTTTAAAGGCTACAGAACCCCTGCTGCTGTAAAGGCAGTGGGTTCAGTAATTGTTGTTGACAGAAGTGAAACCAGAACTAAATGTACAGTAAAAACTGTGAAAGGGAGAAAAGAAAACCCAGAAAACAGCAGCAGAGACAGGAAGGAAGTGGTCCGGCTAACCTAGCGTGGTGTGATGACGCCCACTGGTGTGAGAAACGGAGCGTTTACCGAACACACAACGCCAACAAACACGATCAATTCTAAATCACTTAACATCCGTAAAAAAACCCTTGGGGGAGATATAAAATATATATAAGACTCACGACACTAAATCTAATGCGAGATTAGTTTGACGCAACTCCATACTGTGTGTGTGTGTGTGTGTGTGTGTGTGTGTGTGTGTGTGTGTTTACTGTGAGAACTTACTCCAAAACACTATACTGATGAACACCAGACTTAAAACACACACAGCGTATGAGTCACACTACAGACAGCAGTAACACACTATACTGATGAAGACCAGACTTAAAACACACAGCGTATGAGTCACACTACAGACAGAAGTAACACACTATACTGATGAACACCAGACTTAAAACACACAGCGTATGAGTCACACTACAGACAGCAGTAACACACTATACTGATGAAGACCAGACTTAAAACACACAGCGTATGAGTCACACTACAGACAGAAGTAACACACTATACTGATGAACACCAGACTTAAAACACACAGCGTATGAGTCACACTACAGACAGCAGTAACACACTATACTGATGAACACCAGACTTAAAACACACAGCGTATGAGTCACACTACAGACAGCAATAACACACTATACTGATGAACACCAGACTTAAAACACACACAGCGTATGAGTCACACTACAGACAGAAGTAACACACTATACTGATGAACACCAGACTTAAAACACACAGCGTATGAGTCACACTACAGACAGCAGTAACACACTATACTGATGAAGACCAGACTTAAAACACACGCCACTCTGCCCGCGAAGGAAGGACATTAAGGTGAATGAACTACTTAGCCATTAAACCAATCTAAACAGGAAGATATTTATTTTTATTGAACAGATATCTTGCTATGTTAAAACCTTGTAAAAGAACCCTGGGAGTAAGGTCAAAGGTTGGATCAAAAACCCTGGGAGTAAGGTCAAAGGTTGGATCAAAAACCCTGGGAGTAAGGTCAAAGGTTGGATCAAAAACCCTGGGAGTAAGTTCAAAGGTTGGATCAAAAACCCTGGGAGTAAGGTCAAAGGTTGGATCAAAAACCCTGGGAGTAAGGTCAAAGGTTGGATCAAAAACCCTGGGAGTAAGTTCAAAGGTTGGATCAAAAACCCTGGGAGTAAGGTCAAAGGTTGGATCAAAAACCCTGGGAGTAAGGTTAAAGGTTGGATCAAAAACCCTGGGAGTAAGGTTAAAGGTTGGATCAAAAACCCTGGGAGTAAGGTCAAAGGTTGGATCAAAAACCCTGGGAGTAAGGTTAAAGGTTGGATCAAAAACAGGTGTTAAATGAATCACTTATAACGGAAAGAAAGTCGAGAGTTGACTTGTGTTTTGTTTATCTTGGTAGGAAGTGGAAACGTGACGTCCGTGACTCCTGGAAGATACTGCTGTTTCACTGCCTGGAAGTCAATTCATTTGGTTTCTGGGAAACTGAGACGTCAGATGGAGGTCCTCTTCCTCTTCCTCTTCGACCAATAGCAACGCGTACGGACAGGCATGGCCAATCAACTCTACTGCCACCTTCTGGTTTGGAGTGTCTCAACAAGGCCGAGTGGCCGACGACTCCACAAGGCCGAGTGGCCGACGACTCCACAAGGCCGAGTGGCCGACGACTCCACAAGGCCGAGTGGCCGACGACTCCACAAGGCCGAGTGGCCGACGACTACACAAGGCCGAGTGGCCGACGACTACACAAGGCCGAGTGGCCGACGACCCCACAAGGCCGAGTGGCCGACGACTCCACAAGGCCGAGTGGCCGACGACTCCACAAGGCCGAGTGGCCGACGACTACACAAGGCCGAGTGGCCGACGACTACACAAGGCCGAGTGGCCGACGACTCCACAAGGCCGAGTGGCCGACGACTCCACAAGGCCGAGTGGCCGACGACTAAACAAGGCCGAGTGGCCGACGACTCCACAAGGCCGAGTGGCCGACGACTCCACAAGGCCGACGACTCCACAAGGCCGGGTGGCCGACGACTCCACAAGGCCGGGTGGCCGACGACTCCACAAGGCCGAGTGGCCGACGACTCAACAAGGCCGGGTGGCCGACAGCCTAGGAACAGTGGGTTAACTGCCTGTTCAGGGGCAGAACGACAGATTTTTACCTTGTCAGCTCGGGGATTTGAACTTGCAACCTTCCGGTTACAAGTCCAACACTCTAACCACTAGGCTACCTTCCGTCCCTACACTCTAACCACTAGGCTACCTGCCGCCCCTCCACTCTAACCACTAGGCTACCTGCCGCCCCTCCACTCTAACCACTAGGCTACCTGCCGCCCCTCCACTCTAACCACTAGGCTACCTTCCGTCCCTACACTCTAACCACTAGGCTACCTTCCGTCCCTACACTCTAACCACTAGGCTACCTGCCGCCCCTCCACTCTAACCACTAGGCTACCCTGCCGCAGCCATTGTGAGTGTAACCCTGAGTTTACCAGTCAAATTCCCGGGGTGAGAGGTTTCAAGCCCATGCTACTCATCATTTGCCAAAACACCTGGTTTGTTTCAGCCATGGGCAACAAAGTCGCATCACGTTTGTTAAGATTCCATCGCAGAAACGGACCACTCCACATTTATTAAATGTAATCTATTTTTTTTTAAATGTTTATGACCATGATTTTATTTTTATGACGGTCTTCATCCGTAACCACTTTGTGAACTGTCAGATAAATATCAGCAATCTAGACGACCTATGTGTCGCAAAATAGCTAGCTAGCTCTCTCATCTTACGTATCTGAACTGGGCTACAAATATCGTCCAACGAACCATCATACCGGCCTAATCAGAGATTTGTGTCAAACAATTTGCAACAATGTTTTTCATAAATATAATAATCAGCAATATAATCTGGGGAAGATAAGTAGGATTCATTTCACAAGTCTGAAACCATAAAAGTAGGATTCTTTTCACAAGTCTGAAACCATAAAAGTAGGATTCTTTTCACAAGTCTGAAACCATAAAAGTAGGATTCTTTTCACAAGTCTGAAACCATAAAAGTAGGATTCATTCCACAAGTCTGAAACCATAAAAGTAGGATTCATTTCACAAGTCTGAAACCATAAAAGTAGGATTCATTTCACAAGTCTGAAACCATAAGTAAAACTATATTTTTTCTGGGACAGACAGACAGACAGACAGAGACAGAGACAGACAGACAGATCAACGTGTTCTGTCGTAGCGATGGGTCGGGAGCGACCCAGACGAGGGGTCGGGAGCGACCCAGACGCGGGTTGGCACAGTCAGCCCTTCACAGCCATGCCAGCTGCACATCAAGCTCGGCATCAACACAACCTGAGCCCTGCAAAACAACCAGCCCCGTGGGACGTGTTCCTTGAATAGAGAGACAAACACACAAACAATAAGGTCCCTGATCCACAACACACAGCAGCTATAGATCTCTGCAGAGGTTAACTCACTCTACCTGACACACACACACACCTATAGATCTCTGCAGAGGTTAACTCACTCTACCTGACACACACACACACACACACACACAGCAGATCCACAACACACAGCAGCTATAGATCTCTGCAGAGGTTAACTCACTCTACCTGACTGACACACACACACACACACACACACAGCAGCTATAGATCTCTGCAGAGGTTAACTCACTCTACCTGACACACACACACACACACACACAGCAGCTATAGATCTCTGCAGAGGTTAACTCACTCTACCTGACACACACACACACACACACACACACACACACACACACACACACAGCACCTATAGATCTCTGCAGAGGTTAACTCACTCTACCTAAGAGCCACACACACACACACACACACACACACACACACACACACAGCAGCTATAGATCTCTGCAGAGGTTAACTCACTCTACCTGACACACACACACACACACACACACACACAGCACCTATAGATCTCTGCAGAAGTTAACTCACTCTACCTAAGAGCCACACACACAGCAGC
>NW_027257966.1:0-60000 GCF_045791955.1 Oncorhynchus clarkii lewisi
TTGTATTCAGCATTTCACTGTGAGGTCTACTACACCTGTTGTATTCAGCATTTCACTGTGAGGTCTACTACACCTGTTGTATTCAGCATTTCACTGTGAGCTCTACTACACCTGTTGTATTCGGGAACAAATACATTTTATTTGACATACACAGTTGTCAGAGCATTTGCAATTACTTAACCTAGTGTTCTAGAACACAAAACATTCTTACTAAACAAACCCCATTACCCAGAGTCCCTCAGGAGAGAAGCAATTCACAATAATCATCTTTCTCTCTTTCTATCTCCAACTCTCTGTCTTTCTCCCACTCTCTGTATCTCTGTCGCTCTTCTCTCTTTCCACTTCTCTCTCTCTCTAAGACAGTGTCAGGAAGTGACAGAGGAAGTGGAGTAGTGAGCCACAGTGTGTAACGTTCTCTGGTTTCTCTGTTCATAGACGAGGCGAGACAGAGAGAGGAGGGAGACAGACAGCGAGAGAGAGAGAGAGACAGACAGACAGACAGAGAGAGAGACAGACAAAGAGAAAGACAGCCAGAGAGACAGACAGACAGACAGAGAGAGAGACAGACTGAGAGAGAGAGACAGACAGAGAGACAAAGAGAGAGACAAAGAGACAGAAAGACAGAGCGAGACAGACAGAGAGAGTATACTACTGAACTGTGTCTCGTTGAGGAACAGACAGAGAGAGAGACAGAATACTACACGTGTCTGTCTGACCGTGTGTCATGCGTTACCATGACTAGAGAAGCACTCATCAAACTCTTCATCCTCATCCTCCTCGCCTTCATCATCTGTCTCCCAGAGTTCTTCACTTCACACAGAGGTATTTATTTTCGTATTTATTATGGATCCCCATTAGCTGTTGCCAAAACAGCAGCTACTCTTCCTGGGGTTTATTATGGATCCCCATTAGCTGTTGCCAAAACAGCAGCTACTCTTCCTGGGGTTTATTATGGATCCCCATTAGCTGTTGCATAAAACAGCAGCTACTCTTCCTGGGGTCCAGCAAAAATAAGACAGTTTATACCATTTTAAAACATTACAATACATTCACAGATTTCACAATACACTGTGTGCCCTCAAAATAATCTGACAGATTAACAGACACACACGTTTGTGACAGAAAGTGTGTGTTTATGTGTGTGTGTGTGTGTGTGTGTGTGTGTGTGTGTGTGTGTGTGTGTGTGTGTGTGTGTGTGAGAAAGACGGGGTTGTGAAACATACACCCTTTATCGTAACCGAGAACACTGACACAGGAAATATGACACAAACAGATACATGAAACGTCACCTCTCTCTCTCTGCTGCAGCGAGGGTAAACTTCCACTGTGTGACCTTTGACCCCTGCGGGGACCAGGAAGTGCCAACGCAGTGCGACCCCGGGCTGACCCCTGCGGGACAGAACTCCAGCCGGAGCGTCGAGGAGAAGCCCGTCTGTAACACCGGGAGGACGGGAGGTTCTGGAGTGAGCTGGTTGCTGTGTGACACGGAGACGGACCCGCCCGCTCTCCGTGGCAACGCCTCGCTGTCAGGTGGGCGGGGACTTCAGTTGGACGATCGACAGTTTAGACGGACCATTCGTTGATCGTACATCGATTGATTAACAGTTGATATTAAATAGTAGCTCTGTTTCCATCAAATTGGCAATATTTAAAGATCAGTATGAAGAGAAGAGGCATTTCCACCAAACGGGACATTTTGAGGATAAACAAAACTGAGTGATGATGTAGGACACGTAGAAACACATTTTTTTGGGGGGGGGGGGGGCGGGGGGGGGTTTCATGTACCGAATAACAATCTGAAAGGTCAATGTGTTTCCATCGCATTTTCAACAATAATGTTTGGTCACAACAAAAACTGCTGTGTTAAATAACCAAATGTGCTGTGGTCTTGACACCTGGTCTTGACACCTGGTCTTGGCACCTGGTCTTGGCACCTGGTCTTGGCACCTGGTCTTGGCACCTGGTCTTGACACCTGGTCTTGACACCTGGTCTTGACACCTGGTCTTGACACCTGGTCTTGACACCTGGTCTGGACACCTGGTCTTGACACCTGGTCTTGGCACCTGGTCTTGACACCTGGTCTTGACACCTGGCCTTGACACCTGGTCTTGACACCTGGCCTTGGCACCTGGTCTTGGCACCTGGTCTTGACACCTGGTCTTGACACCTGGTCTTGACACCTGGCCTTGGCACCTGGTCTTGGCACCTGGTCTTGACACCTGGTCTTGACACCTGGTCTTGACACCTGGTCTTGACACCTGGTCTTGACTCCTGCGCTCTAGGGCAACAACAGATGCAGTATGGGTAGGCTAGTCTACAGGATGAGATTATAAATGATAAGAGAGAGAGAATATTTATTTTGTATTTTGTCAAACGACATGCCAAGCATCATCATGTCTCTAGAGTAAAAGACCCTGGATATTTAATTGGAAAAGGAGCATCAAGCTCTTCAACGTGCACTTTCACCCCCCCCCCCCCCCCCCTCAAACAGCCGACCAGTTAAAGACCCCACCGTGTCAAACAGTTAAAGATCCCACCGTGTCAAACAGTTAAAGATCCCACCATGTCAACCAGTTAAAGACCCCACCGTGTCAAACAGTTAAAGACCCCACCGTGTCAAACAGTTAAAGACCCCACCGTGTCAAACAGTTAAAGATCCCACCGTGTCAAACAGCCGACCAGTTAAAGATCCCACCGTGTCAAACAGCCGACCAGTTAAAGATCCCACCGTGCCAAACAGCCGACCAGTTAAATGCCCCACCGTGTCAAACAGTTAAAGACCCCACCGTGTCAAACAGTTAAAGACCCCACCGTGTCAAACAGTTAAAGATCCCACCGTGCCAAACAGTTAAAGACCCCACCGTGTCAAACAGTTAAAGATCCCACCGTGTCAACCAGTTAAAGATCCCACCGTGTCAAACAGCCGACCAGTTAAAGACCCCACCGTGTCAAACAGTTGAAGATCCCACCGTGTCAAACAGTTAAAGATCCCACCGTGTCAAACAGTTAAAGACCCCACCGTGTCAAACAGTTAAAGATCCCACCGTGTCAAACAGCCGACCAGTTATAGATCCCACCGTGTCAAACAGTTAAAGACCCCACCGTGTCAAACAGCCGACCAGTTAAAGACCCCACCGTGTCAAACAGCCGACCAGTTAAAGACCCCACCGTGTCAAACAGCCGACCAGTTAAAGATCCCACCGTGTCAAACAGTTAAAGACCCCACCGTGTCAAACAGCCGACCAGTTAAAGACCCCACCTTGTCAAACAGCCGACCAGTTAAAGACCCCACCGTGTCAAACAGCCGACCAGTTAAAGATCCCACTTCCTGTTTCCATCACATCTGTCGTTATGACATTACTTCATAAAAACTGTGAATGGAATTTTTTTTATTGACTGAAAATGTTGGATTTTACTCTTCACCTTTCCTTTCCCCCTCCTCTCCTCCCCTATCTTCTTCTCCTCTATTTTCCCCTCTCATCTCCTGGCTCCTTGGCTCCCCTCCTCTTCTCTCCTCTCTCCTTGCCTCCCCTCCTCCTCCTCTCCTTTTCTCTCCTCTCTTCTTGCCTCCCCTTCCCCTCATTTCCTCCTCTTCTCTTCTTGCCTCCCCTCCTCCTCTCTCCTCTTCTCTTCTTGCCTCCCCTTCTCCTCCTCTTCTCTCCTTGCCTCCCCTCCTCCTCCTCTTCTCTCCTCTTCTCTTCTTGCCTCCCCTTCCCCTCATTTCTTCCTCTTCTCTTCCCTCCTTGCCTCCCCTCCTCCTCTCTCCTCTTCTCTCCTTGCCTCCCCTCCTCCTCCTCTTCTCTCCTCTCTCCTTGCCTCCCCTTCCCCTCATTTCTTCCTCTTCTCTTCTCTCCTTGCCTCCCCTCCTCCTCTCTCCTCTTATCTTCTTGCCTCCCCTCCTCCTACTCTTCTCTCCTTGCCTCCCCTCCTCCTCCTCTTCTCTCCTCTTCTCTTCTTGCCTTCCCTTCCCCTCATTTCTTCCTCTTCTCTTCTCTCATTGCCTCCCCTCCTCCCCTCTCCTCTTCTCTTCTTGCCTCCCCTCCTCCTCATTTCCTCCTCTTCTCTTCTTGCCTCCCCTCCTCCTCTCTCCTCTTCTCTCCTTGCCTCCCCTCCTCCTCCTCTTCTCTCCTCTCTCCTTGCCTCCCCTTCCCCTCATTTCTTCCTCTTCTCTTCTCTCCTTGCCTCCCCTCCTCTTCTCTTCTTGCCTCCCCTCCTCCTCATTTCCTCCTCTTCTCTTCTTGCCTCCCCTCCTCATCTCTCCTCTTCTCTCCTTGCCTCCCCTCCTCCTCCTCTTCTCTCCTCTCTCCTTGCCTCCCCTTCCCCTAATTTCCTCCTCTTCTCTTCTTGCCTCCCCTCCTCCTCTCTCCTCTTCTCTCCTTGACTCCCCTCCTCCTCCTCTTCTCTCCTCTCTCCTTGCCTCCCCTCCTCCTCCTCTTCTCTCCTCTCTCCTTGCCTCCCCTCCTCCTCCTCTTCTCTCCTCTCTCCTTGCCTCCCCTCCTCCTCCTCTTCTCTCCTCTCTCCTTGCCTCCCCTCCTCCTCCTCTTCTCTCCTCTCTCCTTGCCTCCCCTCCTCCTCCTCTTCTCTCCTCTCTCCTTGCCTCCCCTCCTCCTCTCTCCTCTTCTCTCCTTGCCTCCCCTCCTCCTCTTCTCTCCTCTTTCCTTGCCTCCCCTCCTCCTCCTCTTCTCTCCTCTCTCCTTGCCTCCCCTCCTCCTCTTCTCTCCTCTCTCCTTGCCTCCCCTCCTCCTCTTCTCTCCTCTCTCCTTGCCTCCCCTCCTCCTCCTCTTCTCTCCTCTCTCCTTGCCTCCCCTCCTCCTCTCTCCTCTTCTCTCCTTGCCTCCCCTCCTCCTCCTCTTCTCTCCTCTCTCCTTGCCTCCCCTCCTCCTCCTCTTCTCTCCTCTCTCCTTGCCTCCCCTCCTCCTCTTCTCTCCTCTCTCCTTGCCTCCCCTTCCCCTCATTTCGTCCTCTTTTCTTCTTGCCTCACCTCTTCCTCCTTTCCTCTTCTCTTCTCTCCTCGTCTCCCCTCCTCCTTTCCCCCTTTTCTCTCCTCTCTCCTTGCCTTCCCTCCTCCTCCTTCACCTCTCCTCCCCTCCATCTCTCCAGGAAGGAGGGTGGCGCTATCAGTGTTGTCTGAAGGAGGGAACGCGACTTTGTACGGCTTACTGACAGAGGAGAAGAAAGAGGGGGAGGAAGAAGGACAAGGATTCATCTACTGCTGTTTTCGAACCCCGCCCCTTTCCATACCAACCAATCACAGCCAGTGTCTCCTTCATCTCCACACCCAAGGAACCAATGAGACAGCTGTAAAGTCTGACCTGCCCTGGACACGGCCACCTAGAAGTGAGTAGAGTTTGATCCCATGTGGCTCAGTTGGTAGGTGGAGCAGAATGATACACAGAAGAAAGGTATTTGTTTCTGCCCATTTTGAGCCTGTCATCAAACCCACAAAATGCTGATGCTCCAGATACTCAACTAGTCTAAAGAAGGCCAGTTTTATTTATCCAGCTACAACAGTCATTTACAACATTAACAATGTCTACACTGTATTTCTGATCAATTTTATGTTATTTTAATGGACAAAAAAGGTTATATTTACAATGGTGTTTGTTCTTCACTGGTTGCCCTTTTCTCGTGGCAACAGGTCACAAATCTTGCTGCTGTGATGATGTCACACTGTGGAATTCCCCCCAGTAGATATCAATCCAGTTTATCAAAATTGGATTTGTTTTCGAATTCTTTGTGGATCTGTGTAATCTGAGGGAAATATGTGTCTCTAATATGGTCATGCATTGGGCAGGAGGTTAGGAAGTGCAGCTCAGTTTCCACCTCATTTTGTGGGCAGTGTTGCACATAGCCTGTCTTCTATGCTATGCTCACTGAGTCTGTACATAGTCAAAGCTTTCCTTAAGTTTGGGTCAGTCACAGTGGTCAGGTATTCTGCCGCTGTGTACTCTCTGTTTAGGGTCAGTCACAGTGGTCAGGTATTCTGCCACTATGTACTCTCTGTTTAGGGGCAGGTATTCTGCCACTGTGTTCTCTCTGTTTAGGGGCAGGTATTCTGCCACTGTGTACTCTCTGTTTAGGGGCAGGTATTCTGCCGCTGTGTACTCTCTGTTTAGGGTCAGTCACAGTGGTCAGGTATTCTGCCACTATGTACTCTCTGTTTAGGGGCAGGTATTCTGCCACTGTGTTCTCTCTGTTTAGGGGCAGGTATTCTGCCACTGTGTACTCTCTGTTTAGGGGCAGGTATTCTGCCGCTGTGTACTCTCTGTTTAGGGTCAGTCACAGTGGTCAGGTATTCTGCCACTGTGTACTCTCTGTTTAGGGGCAGGTATTCTGCCACTGTGTTCTCTCTGTTTAGGGGCAGGTATTCTGCCACTGTGTCCTCTCTGTTTAGGGGCAGGTATTCTGCCACTGTGTCCTCTCTGTTTAGGGCCAAATAACATTCTAGTTTGCTCTGTTTTTTTGTTAATTCTTTCCAATATAACCCTAACCCTCTCTCTGTCTCTGTCTCTCTCCTCCCCCTCCTCCCCCCCTCTCTCTCTCTCCTCCCCCTCTCTCTGTCTCTCTCTCTCTGTCTGTCTCTCTCTCTCTCTCTCTCTCTCTCTCTCCCCCCTCCTCCCCTCTCCCCCTCTCTCTCCCCCTCTCTCTCCTCCTTTCCCCCTCTCTCTCCTCCCCCTCCCTCTCCTCCCCCTCCCTCCCTCTCCCCCCTCCCTCTCCCCGCTCTCTCTAGGTGAGTGGTTGTGTGTCTTCAGGGTGGCGTGGTTGGTCCTGGTGGTTGTGGTCATGTTGACCGTCCTCACCACGGTCCTGGGTCTGATCTACTGGAGGACTCGCTGCTGTCGAAGTGAGTCACACACACACAGTCTCGTATAACTAACCTTGTGGACACACACACACCGTCTCGTATAACTAACCTTGTGGGGACACACAGACACACACACACACACAGTCTCGTATAACTAACCTTGTGGACACACACACACCGTCTCGTATAACTAACCTTGTGGGGACACACAGACACACACACACAGTCTCGTATAACTAACCTTGTGGGGACACACAGACACAGACACACACACACACACACACACACACACACACACACACACACACACAGTCTCGTATAACTAACCTTGTGGGGACACACAGACACACACACACACACACACACACACACACACACACACACACACACACACACACACAGTCTCGTATAACTAACCTTGTGGGGACACACAGACATACACACACAGTCTTGTTTAACTAACCTTGTGGAGACACACACACACAGTCTTGTATAACTAACCTTGTGGGGACACACAGACACACACACACAGTCTTGTATAACTAACCTTGTGGGGACACACAGACACACACACACAGTCTTGTATAACTAACCTTGTGGGGACACACTTACCCTAAACACACAGTCTTGTATAACTAGCCTTGTGGGGACACACTTACCCTAAACACACAGTCTTGTATAACTAACCTTGTGGGGACACACTTACCCTAAACACACAGTCTTGTATAACTAACCTTGTGGGGACACACTTACCCTAAACACACAGTCTTGTATAACTAACCTTGTGGGGACACACTTACCCTAAACACACAGTCTTGTATAACTAACCTTGTGGGGACACACAGACACACATCTTAAACAAATGAAAAAGTCTTTATGTACATGGGTTGAAATTAAATTATTTCCCTCTCCCTCTTCTCCTTTCTCCCCCTCTCTCTCTCCTACCCCTCCCTCTTCTCCTTTCTCCCCCTTTCTCTCTCCTACCCCTCCCTCTTCTCCTTTCTCCCCCTTTCTCTCTCCTACCCCTCCCTCTTCTCCTTTCTCCCCCTCTCCCTCTCCTACCCCTCCCTCTCCTCCTTTCTCCCCTCTCTCTCTCCTACCCCTCCCTCTTCTCCTTTCTCCCCTCTCTCTCTCCTACCCCTCCCTCTTCTCCTTTCTCCCCTTTCTCTCTCCTACCCCTCCCTCTTCTCCTTTCTCCCCTTTCTCTCTCCTACCCCTCCCTCTTCTCCTTTCTCCCCTTCCTCTCTCCTACCCCTCCCTCTTCTCCTTTCTCCCCCTCTCCCTCTCCTACCCCTCCCTCTCCTCCTTTCTCCACTCCTTCTCTGCCTTCCCCTCTCCCTCTCCTCCTTTCCCCCCCTTCTCTGCCTTCCCCTCTCCCTCTCCTACCCCTCCCTCTTCTCCTTTCTCCCCCCCTTCTCTGCCTTCCCCTCTCCCTCTCCCTCTCTCCCTCTCCTACCCCTCCCTATCCTCCTTTCCCCCCTTCTCTGCCTTCCCCTCTCCCTCTCCTACCCCCCCCCCCCTCTCCTCCTTTCTCCCCCCTCCCAGAGGAGCCCAGAGTGTATCCAGCCAGTGTGTTCCAGACCAGAGGATTCAACACGGACCTTCCTGATGTCTCTGTTTCCCTACATCACTCCTCAGGTACCTCTCTCTCTCTATCCCCGCTCTCCCTATCTCTCTCTTTCCCCCTCTCTCCCTATCCCTCTCTCTCCCCCTCTCTCCCTATCCCTCTCTCTCTCTCCCTATCTCTCTCTCTCCAACAGCAGAAAACAGAATAGCCTGCATCCCAAATGGCATCCTACCCTATGGTCACTGCACTATATAGGGAATAGAGCCCTATGGTCACTGCACTATATAGGGAATAGAGCCCTATGGTCACTGCACTATATAGGGAATAGAGCCCTATGGTCACTGCACTATATAGGGAATAGAGCCCTATGGTCACTGCACTATATAGGGAATAGAGCCCTATGGTCACTGCACTATATAGGGAATAGAGCCCTATGGTCACTGCACTATATAGGGAATAGAGCCCTATGGTCACTGCACCATATAGGGAACAGAGCCCTATGGTCACTGCACTATATAGGGAATAGAGCCCTATGGTCACTGCACTATATAGGGAATAGAGCCCTATGGTCACTGCACTATATAGGGAATAGAGCCCTATGGTCACTGCACCATATAGGGAACAGAGCCCTATGGTCACTGCACTATATAGGGAATAGAGCCCTATGGTCACTGCACTATATAGGGAATAGAGCCCTATGGTCACTGCACTATATAGGGAATAGAGCCCTATGGTCACTGCACTATATAGGGAATAGAGCCCTATGGTCACTGCACTATATAGGGAATAGAGCCCTGTGGTCACTGCACTATATAGGGAATAGAGCCCTATGGTCACTGCACTATATAGGGAATAGAGCCCTATGGTCACTGCACTATATAGGGAATAGAGCCCTATGGTCACTGCACTATATAGGGAATAGAGCCCTATGGTCACTGCACTATATAGGGAATAGAGCCCTATGGTCACTGCACTATATAGGGAATAGAGCCCTATGGTCACTGCACTATATAGGGAATAGAGCCCTATGGTCACTGCACTATATAGGGAATAGAGCCCTATGGTCACTGCACTATATAGGGAATAGAGCCCTATGGTCACTGCACTATATAGGGAATAGAGCCCTATGGTCACTGCACTATATAGGGACCAGAGACCTGTGTTCTAAAGTAGGTCACTAAGGGAAGAGGGAGCCATTTTGGATGCAGGATAGTAGACATAACTTCCTGTCTCATAGACTGACGCTGTGATCTCCTTCCATAGAGCTGCTGCTCAGGACAACATACTGGACAGGTGTGTGTGTGTGTGTGTGTGTGTGTGTGTGTGTGTGTGTGTGTGTGTGTGTGTGTGTGTGTGTGTGTGTGTGTGTGTGTGTGTGTGTGTGTGTGTGTGTGTGTGTGTGTACAGTGTTGGGAAGTAGTGGACTAGTAATGTTTATACATTTTGCAGTAACTCGGTGGTAGTTGAACTAAATTCACATCTAGGTAGTGTTTTCAGTAGTTAACTACTGTTTAACCATGTGGCGGTGTAGCTAACTACTGGAACTACACACTAATGTTTTACCATGTAGCGGTGTAGCTAACAACTAGAACTACACACTACTGTTTTACCATGTAGCGGTGTAGCTAACTACTGGAACTGCACACTACTGTTTTACCATGTAGCGGTGTAGCTAACTACTGGAACTACACACTACTGTTTTACCATGTAGCGGTGTAGCTAACTACTGGAACTACACACTACTGTTTTACCATGTAGCGGTGTAGCTAACTACTGGAACTACACACTACTGTTTTACCATGTAGCGGTGTAGCTAACTACTGGAACTACACACTACTGTTTTACCATGTAGCGGTGTAGCTAACTACTGGAACTACACACTACTGTTTTACCATGTAGCGGTGTAGCTAACTACTGGAACTACACACTACTGTTTTACCATGTAGCAGTGTAGCTAACTACTGGAACTACACACTACTGTTTTACCATGTAGCAGTGTAGCTAACTACTGGAACTACACACTACTGTTTTACCATGTAGCGGTGTAGCTAACTACTGGAACTACACACTACTGTTTTACCATGTAGCTAACTACTGGAACTACACACTACTGGAACTACACACTACTGTTTTACCATGTAGCGGTGTAGCTAACTACTGGAACTACACACTACTGTTTTACCATGTAGCGGTGTAGCTAACTACTGGAACTACACACTACTGTTTTACCATGTAGCGGTGTAGCTAACTACTGGAACTACACACTACTGTTTTACCATGTAGCGATGTAGCTAACTACTGGAACTACACACTACTGTTTTACCATGTAGCGGTGTAGCTAACTACTGGAATTACACACTGCTGTTTTACCGTGTAGCTAACTACTGGAATTACACACTACTGTTTTACCATGTAGCGGTGTAGCTAACTAATGGAACTACACACTACTGTTTTACCATGTAGCGGTGTAGCTAACTACTGGAACTACACACTACTGTTTTACCATGTAGCGGTGTAGCTAACTACTGGAACTACACACTACTGTTTAACCGTGTAGCGGTGTAGCTAACTACTGGAACTACACACTACTGTTTTACCATGTAGCGGTGTAGCTAACTACTGGAACTACACACTACTGTTTTACCATGTAGCGGTGTAGCTAACTACTGGAACTACACACTACTGTTTTACCATGTAGCTAACTACTGGAACTACACACTACTGTTTTACCATGTAGCATTGTAGCTAACTACTGGAACTACACACTACTGTTTAACCGTGTAGCGGTGTAGCTAACTACTGGAACTACACACTACTGTTTTACCATGTAGCGGTGTAGCTAACTACTGGAACTACACACTACTGTTTTACCATGTAGCGGTGTAGCTAACTACTGGAACTACACACTACTGTTTTACCATGTAGCTAACTACTGGAACTACACACTACTGTTTTACCATGTAGCATTGTAGCTAACTACTGGAACTACACACTACTGTTTTTACCATGTAGCGGTGTAGCTAACTACTGGAACTACACACTACTGTTTTACCATGTAGCGGTGTAGCTAACTACTGGAACTACACACTACTGTTTTACCATGTAGCTAACTACTGGAACTACACACTACTGTTTTACCATGTAGCGATGTAGCTAACTACTGGAACTACACACTACTGTTTTACCATGTAGCTAACTACTGGAACTACACACTACTGTTTTACCATGTAGCTGTGTAGCTAACTACTGGAACTACACACTACTGTTTTACCAGGTAGCGGTGTAGCTAACTACTGGAACTACACACTACTGTTTTACCATGTAGCGATGTAGCTAACTACTGGAACTACACACTACTGTTTTACCATGTAGCGGTGTAGCTAACTACCGGAACTACACACTACTGTTTATATTTATCCTTTCTTGAATAAAAATGTCATATTTTTCAACCTGTTCAGTAGCGGGGCTAGAGACAGGCACTACACTTGTCTGTTCAGTAGTGGGGCTAGAGACAGGCACTACACTTGTCTGTTCAGTAGCGGGGCTAGAGACAGGCACTACACTTGTCTGTTCAGTAGCGGGGCTAGAGACAGGCACTACACTTGTCTGTTCAGTAGCGGGGCTAGAGACAGGCACTACACTTGTCTGTTCAGTAGTGGGGCTAGAGACAGGCACTACACTTCTCCGTTCAGTAGTGGGGCTAGAGACAGGCACTACACTTCTCCGTTCAGTAGTGGGGCTAGAGACAGGCACTACGCTTCTCCGTTCAGTAGTGGGGCTAGAGACAGGCACTACGCTTCTCCGTTCAGTAGTGGGGCTAGAGACAGGCACTACACTTCTCCGTTCAGTAGTGGGGCTAGAGACAGGCGCTACACTTCTCCGTTCAGTAGTGGGGCTAGAGACAGGCACTACACTTGTCTGTTCAGTAGCTGGGATAGAGACAGGCACTACACTTCTCCGTTCAGTAGGAGAAGTGTGAAACGTACATGTAGCATGTAGATATACATTTCACAAGAATGACACATTTAACTTCTCCCAGTGTTCAGTAATTGTTAGCTTGGTGAACTATATTTTCAGAGTAGCTTCCTCAACTGTGTGTGTGTGTGTGTGTGTGTGTGTGTGTGTGTGTGTGTGTGTGTGTGTGTGTGTGTGTGTGTGTGTGTGTGTGTGTGTGTGTGTGTGTGTGTGTGTGTGTGTGTGTGTGTGTGTGTGTGTGTGCGTGTGTGTTGTAGTAGTAATGTTGTGTTTTCAATGAACAGGCCTGTTGTCACCTATTCATGAAGAGAAGACTGCAGGTAAGGAACACACACACACACACACACACACACACACACACACACACACATATAGGAACACACACACACACACACATAGGAACACATATAGGAACACACACACACACAGGAACACACACAGGAACACACACACACACACACACACAGGAACACACACAGGAACACACACACACTCAGGAACACACACACACTGACCTTGCTACATGTGTGTGTTCTCAGAGGACGAGCCTCGTCAGGGTTACTACGGTAATGACACAGGTGAGAGTTCTAAAGACAATGTTAATTAATTAATACCTGTAATAATATATATATTAATACCTATAATAATATATAAATACCTATAATAAATATATATAAATACCTATAATTATATATATAAATACCTATAATTATGTGTGTGTGTGTGTGTGTGTGTGTGTGTGTGTGTGTGTGTGTGTGTGTGTGTGTGTGTGTGTGTGTGTGTGTGTGTGTACAGTGTTGGGAAGTAGTGGACTAGTAATGTTTATACATTTTGCAGTAACTCGTTGGTAGTTGAACTAAATTCACATCTAGGTAGTGTTTTCAGTAGTTAACTACTGTTTAACCGAGTGGCGGTGTAGCTAACTACTGGAACTACGCACTACTGTTTTTACCATGTAGTTAACTACTGGAACTACACACTACTGTTTTTACCATGTAGCTAACTACTGGAACTACACACTACTGTTTTTACCATGTAGCTAACTACTGGAACTACACACTACTGTTTAACCATGTAGCTAACTACTGGAACTACACACTACTGTTTTTACCATGTAGCTAACTACTGGAACTACACACTACTGTTTTTACCATGTAGCTAACTACTGGAACTACACACTACTGTTTTTACCATGTAGCTAACTACTGGAACTACACACTACTGTTTAACCATGTAGCTAACTACTGGAACTACACACTACTGTTTAACCATGTAGCGGTGTAGCTAACTACTGGAACTACTCACTACTGTTTTACCATGTAGCGGTGTAGCTAACTACTGGAACTACTCACTACTGTTTTACCATGTAGCGGTGTAGTTAACTACTGGAACTACACACTACTGTTTAACCATGTAGCTAACTACTGGAACTACACACTACTGTTTAACCATGTAGCGGTGTAGCTAACTACTGGAACTACACACTACTGTTTAACCATGTAGCGGTGTAGCTAACTACTGGAACTACACACTACTGTTTAACCATGTAGCGGTGTAGCTAACTACTGGAACTACACACTACTGTTTTACCGTGTAGCGGTGTAGCTAACTACTGGAACTACACACTACTGTTTTACCATGTAGCGGTGTAGCTAACTACTGGAGCTACACACTACTGTTTTACCATGTAGCGGTGTAGCGGTGTAGCTAACTACTGGAACTACACACTACTGTTTTACCATGTAGCGGTGTAGCTAACTACTGGAACTACACACTACTGTTTAACCATGTAGCGGTGTAGCTAACTACTGGAACTACACACTACTGTTTTACCGTGTAGCGGTGTAGCTAACTACTGGAACTACACACTACTGTTTTACCATGTAGCGGTGTAGCTAACTACTGGAACTACACACTACTGTTTAACCATGTAGCGGTGTAGCTAACTACTGGAACTACACACTACTGTTTTTACCATGTAGCGGTGTAGCTAACTACTGGAACTACACACTACTGTTTTTACCATGTAGCTAACTACTGGAACTACACACTACTGTTTTTACCATGTAGCTAACTACTGGAACTAAACACTACTGTTTAACCATGTAGCGGTGTAGCTAACTACCGGAACTACACACTACTGTTTTACCATGTAGTGGTGTAGTTAACTACTGGAACTACACACTACTGTTTTACCATGTAGCGGTGTAGCTATCTACTGGAACTACACACTACTGTTTTTACCATGTAGCTAACTACTGGAACTAAACACTACTGTTTTACCATGTAGCGGTGTAGCTAACTACTGGAACTACACACTACTGTTTTACCATGTAGCGGTGTAGCTAACTACTGGAACTACACACTACTGTTTAACCATGTAGCGGTGTAGCTAACTACTGGAGCTACACACTACTGTTTAACCATGTAGCGGTGTAGCTAACTACTGGAACTACACACTACTGTTTTACCAGGTAGCGGTGTAGCTAACTACTGGAACTACACACAAATGTTTATATTTATCCTTTCTTGAATAAAAATGTAATATTTTGCAACCTGTTCAGTAGCGGGGCTAGAGACAGGCACTACACTTGTCTGTTCAGTAGTGGGGCTAGAGACGGGCACTACACTTCTCCATTCAGTAGCGGGGCTAGAGACAGGAACTACAGTTGTCTGTTCAGTAGTGGGGATAGAGACAGGCACTACACTTGTCTGTTCGGTAGTGGGGCTAGAGACAGGCACTACACTTGTCTGTTCAGTAGCGGGTCTAGAGACAGGCACTACACCTCTCCATTCAGTAGTGGGGCTAGAGACAGGCACTACACTTGTCTGTTCAGTAGCGGGTCTAGAGACAGGCACTACACTTCTCCGTTCAGTAGTGGGGCTAGAGACAGGCACTACACTTGTCTGTTCAGTAGTGGGGCTAGAGACAGGCACTACACTTCTCCGTTCAGTAGCTGGGATAGAGACAGGCACTACACTTCTCCGTTCAGTAGTGGGGCTAGAGACAGGCACTACACTTGTCTGTTCAGTAGTGGGGCTAGAGACAGGCACTACACTTCTCCGTTCAGTAGTGGGTCTAGAGACAGGCACTACACTTGTCTGTTCAGTAGCTGGGATAGAGACAGGCACTACACTTCTCCGTTCAGTAGGAGAAGTGTGAAACGTACATGTAGCATGTAGATATACATTTCACAAGAATGACACATTTAACTTCTCCCAGTGTTCAGTAATTGTTAGCTTGGTGAACTATATTTTCAGAGTAGCTTCCTCAACTGTGTGTGTGTGTGTGTGTGTGTGTGTGTGTGTGTGTGTGTGTGTGTGTGTGTGTGTGTGTGTGTGTGTGTGTGTGTGTGTGTGTGTGTGCGTGTTGTAGTAGTAATGTTGTGTTTTCAATGAACAGGCCTGTTGTCACCTATTCATGAAGAGAAGACTGCAGGTAAGGAACACACACACACACACACACACACACACACACACACACACATATAGGAACACACACACACACACATAGGAACACATATAGGAACACACACACACACAGGAACACACACAGGAACACACACAGGAACACACACACACTCAGGAACACACACACACTCAGGAACACACACACACTGACCTTGCTACATGTGTGTGTTCTCAGAGGACGAGCCTCGTCAGGGTTACTACGGTAATGACACAGTTGAGAGTTCTAAAGACAATGTTAATTAATTAATACCTGTAATAATATATATATTAATACCTATAATAATATATAAATACCTATAATAACTATATATAAATACCTATAATTATATATATAAATACCTATAATTATATATATAAATACCTATAATTATATATATAAATACCTATAATAAATATATATATTAATACTTATAATAATATATATATATATATTAATACCTATAATAAAGATATATATTAATACCTATAATATATATATATATTAATACCTATAATAATATATATATATATTAATACCTATAATAATATATATATATAAATACCTATAATTATATATTAATACCTATACCAACTCTCTCTCTCTCTCTCTCTCCATCTCTCTCTCTCTCTCTTTCTTTCTTTCTTTCTCTGTGTCTCTCTCTCTCTGTCTCTGTCTCTCTCTCCCTCTCCAGCGCTCCACCACCGTGGCCACCCTCTCCACTCATCCCTTTCTCCTGAAGAGCTCTAGATGAACAGAGCAGAAGACAGGAACACCAGGACATTTCTTCCTGAATGGTGTCCCTGAATGGTGCCCCTGAATGGTGTCCCCGAATGGTGTCCCCGAATGGTGTCCCCGAATGGTGTCCCCGAATGGTGTCTTGATGGTGTCCCTGAATGGTGTCCCCGAATGGTGTCCCTGAATGGTGTCCCCAAATGGTGTCCCTGAATGGTGTCCCTGAATGCTGTCTTGATGGGGGGGTTTACTGCCCTCCTCCTGGGTCCTGGAGATACTCAAAAGACCCCCGAAGGACATTTCTCCCCCGTGGGGATATTCCCCCCCCCCCCCCCCCCCCCCCTCACAAGGACAAAGGCTATTTTAGGATTAGGGAAAATAGGATTTTATATTTGTGTGTGTGTGTGTGTGTGTGTGTGTGTGTGTGTGTGTGTATATATATATAAAGACATGGCTCTGAAACAGTTAAAAGGTTTTAAAAAGGTGATTTTTATTCTTCGTTGTTGTTATTTTTGTGATTAAAGGTTCCGTTGTCAGATTCCATCTCCGTTACCATAGCAGCAGATTAATAAACGATCCAACAACGACTTAATAAACCAGTGGATCTAAAAAACAAATACACACATAGAAATAGAAATATAGAACTTTATAGTTCTGGTCCTTTTTTTGTCTTTGTCCGTTAATGTCAAGGTTAGTTGTTCTACCATTTCAACAAGGTTAGTTGTTCTGCCATTTCAACAAGGTTAGTTGTTCTGCCATTTCAACAAGGTTAGTTGTTCTGCCATTTAAACAAGGTTAGTTGTTCTACCATTTCAACAAGGTTAGTTGTTCTACCATTTCAACAAGGTTAGTTGTTCTGCCATTTCAACAAGGTTAGTTGTTCTGCCATTTCAACAAGGTTAGTTGTTCTACCATTTCAACAAGGTTAGTTGTTCTGCCATTTCAACAAGGTTAGTTGTTCTACCATTTCAACAAGGTTAGTTGTTCTGCCATTTCAACAAGGTTAGTTGTTCTGCCATTTCAACAAGGTTAGTTGTTCTGCCATTTCAACAAGGTTAGTTGTTCTGCCATTTCAACAAGGTTAGTTGTTCTACCATTTCAACAAGGTTAGTTGTTCTACCATTTCAACAAGGTTAGTTGTTCTGCCATTTAAACAAGGTTAGTTGTTCTGCCATTTCAACAAGGTTAGTTGTTCTGCCATTTCAACAAGGTTAGTTGTTCTGCCATTTCAACAAGGTTAGTTGTTCTACCATTTCAACAAGGTTAGTTGTTCTACCATTTCAACAAGGTTAGTTGTTCTGCCATTTAAACAAGGTTAGTTGTTCTACCATTTCAACAAGGTTAGTTGTTCTGCCATTTCAACAAGGTTAGTTGTTCTACCATTTCAACAAGGTTAGTTGTTCTGCCATTTCAACAAGCTTAGTTGTTCTGCCATTTAAACAAGGTTAGTTGTTCTGCCATTTCAACAAGGTTAGTTGTTCTACCATTTCAACAAGGTTAGTTGTTCTGCCATTTAAACAAGGTTAGTTGTTCTGCCATTTCAACAAGGTTAGTTGTTCTACCATTTCAACAAGGTTAGTTGTTCTGCCATTTAAACAAGGTTAGTTGTTCTGCCATTTCAACAAGGTTAGTTGTTCTACCATTTCAACAAGGTTAGTTGTTCTGCCATTTAAACAAGGTTAGTTGTTCTGCCATTTCAACAAGGCTAGTTGTTCTGCCATTTCAACAAGGTTAGTTGTTCTGCCATTTCAACAAGGTTAGTTGTTCTACCATTTCAACAAGGTTAGTTGTTCTACCATTTCAACAAGGCTAGTTGTTCTGCCATTTCAACAAGGTTAGTTGTTCTGCCATTTCAACAAGGTTAGTTGTTCTACCATTTCAACAAGGTTAGTTGTTCTGCCATTTAAACAAGGTTAGTTGTTCTGCCATTTCAACAAGGCTAGTTGTTCTACCATTTCAACAAGGTTAGTTGTTCTACCATTTCAACAAGGTTAGTTGTTCTACCATTTCAACAAGGTTAGTTGTTCTACCATTTCAACAAGGTTAGTTGTTCTGCCATTTCAACAAGGTTAGTTGTTCTGCCATTTCAACAAGGTTAGTTGTTCTGCCATTTCAACAAGGTTAGTTGTTCTGCCATTTCAACAAGGTTAGTTGTTCTACCATTTCAACAAGGTTAGTTGTTCTGCCATTTCAACAAGGTTAGTTGTTCTGCCATTTCAACAAGGTTAGTTGTTCTACCATTTCAACAAGGTTAGTTGTTCTGCCATTTCAACAAGGTTAGTTGTTCTGCCATTTCAACAAGGTTAGTTGTTCTGCCATTTCAACAAGGTTAGTTGTTCTGCCATTTCAACAAGGTTAGTTGTTCTGCCATTTCAACAAGGTTAGTTGTTCTGCCATTTCAACAAGGTTAGTTGTTCTACCATTTCAACAAGGTTAGTTGTTCTGCCATTTAAACAAGGTTAGTTGTTCTACCATTTCAACAAGGTTAGTTGTTCTGCCATTTCAACAAGGTTAGTTGTTCTACCATTTCAACAAGGTTAGTTGTTCTACCATTTCAACAAGGTTAGTTGTTCTGCCATTTCAACAAGGCTAGTTGTTCTGCCATTTCAACAAGGTTAGTTGTTCTACCATTTCAACAAGGTTAAGCAGGGAGCATCAATACCTGCGGCATGTAGCCTAGCGGTTAGCGCGTTGGGCCCAGAGGAACCGAAAGGTCTCTGGTTCGAACACCTGAGCTGACAAAGCAACAAAGATATGAAAAATATGTTGATGTGTCTTTTTGAGAAAAGCACTGAACCCTAATTTGCTTCAGGGACGCCGTGCCACTGTTATCAACACATTACACTGATCTGGTTTAGGTGACACTATGACCGACCCTGTTAAACAACACATTACACTGATCTGATCTGGTTTAGGTGACACTATGACCGACCCTGTTAACAACACATTACACTGATCTGGTCTGGTTTAGGTGACACTATGACCGACCTTGTTAAACAACACATTACACTGATCTGATCTGGTTTAGGTGACACTATGACCGACCCTGTTAACAACACATTACACTGATCTGATCTGGTTTACGTGACACTATGACCGACCTTGTTAAACAACACATTACACTGATCTGATCTGGTTTACGTGACACTATGACCGACCCTGTTAAACAACACATTACACTGATCTGATCTGGTTTACGTGACACTATGACCGACCCTGTTAAACAACACATTACACTGATCTGATCTGGTTTACGTGACACTAAAAACAAACTCTAACAACAAAACTATTTTTTTTGGTTTCGCTTTTTAAAACGATTAGACATAATCTGATACACCGGGTTAAATTAGCCAGTTGACATGAATCATGTTTAGATTTACCTCTGAACAGTAATATATATAAATATGATTAATATATATATATATATATATATGTATATATAATAAAATAATCAATTTGGAGATGCTTAATAGACATGAGTACAAGCTCTTCAATCTGAGAAGTTGTTCCCTACATGAAACTATACTAAGTTACTGCATTACGTGATTAAAGTTTAAAGATATCCTAGTCAGTCTGTTACTATGGCAACCTAGTAGTTGACTTCCGTATCACTGTTTTATATATATATCACATTATCTTCCTGTACATAGTTACATCATTAGGACGGGCTAGTATGCTGACAGCACTTCAGCAGTATGAGGTGTGTTTACTGTGGCTACGACAGGGTTAGGGCTGTGGTTCCGTGCGGGTTCTAGAGCTGTGGGTCTGGATGTGTGACATCTGGAGAACCGGGAGGAGGAGCTGGAAGGCGTTCTGGATGTATGTGGTGCTGTTAGAACCCTGCGGAAAAACGGAACACTGTTAGAACCCTACGGAACAACAGAACGCTGTTAGAACCCTACAGAACACTGTTAGAACAACATAACACTGTTAGAACCCTACAGAACACTGTTAGAACCCTACAGAACACTGTTAGAACCCTACAGAACAACAGAACACTGTTAGAACCCTACAGAACACTGTTAGAACCCTTCAGAACATCAGACTACTGTTAGAACCCTACAGAACACTGTTAGAACCCTACAGAACAACAGTTACATGTCTTACCTCAAGCAGCACACTGTCTACCAAAGGGTTCAACTCTTCTGCTTTTCTCTGAACCTGGAGAAGGGCAGGAAGGGAGTCAGAGAACCAATGGGGGTGATGATCAGCTGATCACCTGACCTTAATGCCATTCCTTTATTGTGTTGGAGATAAAGTCCCAGTACACACACACACACACACACATACACATCTTACCCCAACGGTGAGCAGAGTATCAGAGAACTTCCTGGCAAGACAACCCACCTCCCGACACATGGCACACGTCAACCTGCAACAGTCACAGACATTAACGATGCTCAGAATATACATATGAGTGGAAGGTCATATTCCCCACACACACAGATGCACCCTCCCCCCCCCCCACACAGCCTGGTCTCTAGCAGGTTTCTCCTGTCCCCCCCTCCCCCCTACAGCCTGGTCTCTAACAGGTTTCTCCTGTCCCCCCTCCCCCAACAGACCTGGTGAGTAACCTATTAAAGACCGGGGCGGCAGGTTAGCCTAGTGGTTAGAGCGTTGGACTAGTGACCCTCTAACAGGTTTCTCCTGCCCCCCCCCCCCCCTCCCCCCACACAGCCTGGTCTCTAACAGGTTTCTCCTGGTCCTGCCCCCCCCTACAGCCTGGTCTCTAGCAGGTTTCTCCTGGTCCTGCCCCCCTCCCCCCCCCTCCCCCCCTACAGCCTGGTCTCTAGCAGGTTTCTCCTGGTCCTGCCCCCCCCTACAGCCTGGTCTCTAACAGGTTTCTCCTGGTCCTGCCCCCCCCTACAGCCTGGTCTCTAGCAGGTTTCTCCTGGTCCTGCCCCCCCCTACAGCCTGGTCTCTAGCAGGTTTCTCCTGGTCCTGCCCCCCCCCCCCCCCCCCCCCCCCCCCCCCTACAGCCTGGTCTCTAACAGGTTTCTCCTGTCCCCCCCCCCCCCCCCCCCCCCCCTCCTCCAACAGACCTGGTGAGTATGTGAGCCTGGTCTCTGGCAGGTTTCTCCAGGTCCTGTCCGTGGAGGATCAACTCTGCCACCTTGTGGAGCTGTTCGATACTGCGGGCTGTCACCTCCGCCAGGGAGCCCACTGAACACAGGTACACTGCCTAGACACACACACACACAAGCACACACACAATATATAAACATTAACACACACTACGTGCTTAAAACGAAAAGCGAGGGAAAGAGAACATGAGAGACAGACAGACAGACAGACATCTGTCCAACATCAGATCTCACCTCTACAGACCTGGATCGTCTCTCTTCCTCATTCTCCTTTATCTCCTCCCCCTCTTTCTTCTCCTTTAGCTCCTCCTCCTCTTTCTCCTCCTTTAGCTCCTCCTCTTTCTTCTCCTCCAGCTCCTCCCCCTCTTTCTTCTCTTCTTCTCCCTCTCTTGTTTCAGGTTCTCCTCTTTGCTCCTCCTCCGTCGCCCCCCCGATGGTTTCCGTGACAACGACAGGTTTCTCCACCTCTCTCACCCAATCATGCGCTCTCATCCTGGCCTGGGGATGAATTGACATGACATCACTAAACTTTAACCTAAAATAATGAACTCTAATTCAGTAGATTCAATTAAAACTGTGTGTCTGTTACCTTGTTGAGTTTGTCTGTGGTGACTGTCTGTTACCTTGTTGAGTTTGTCTGTGGTGACAGGGACTGTCTGTTACCTTGTTGAGTTTGTCTGTGGTGACAGGGACTGTCTGTTACCTTGTTGAGTTTGTCTGTGGTGACAGGGACTGTCTGTTACCTTGTTGAGTTTGTCTGTGGTGACAGGGACTGTCTGTTACCTTGTTGAGTTTGTCTGTGGTGACAGGGACTGTCTGTTACCTTGTTGAGTTTGTCTGTGGTGACAGGGACTGTCTGTTACCTTGTTGAGTTTGTCTGTGGTGACAGGGACTGTCTGTTACCTTGTTGAGTTTGTCTGTGGTGACAGGGACTGTCTGTTACCTTGTTGAGTTTGTCTGTGGTGACAGGGACTGTCTGTTACCTTGTTGAGTTTGTCTGTGGTGACAGGGACTGTCTGTTACCTTGTTGAGTTTGTCTGGGGTGACAGGGACTGTCTGTTACCTTGTTGAGTTTGTCTGTGGTGACAGGGACTGTCTGTTACCTTGTTGAGTTTGTCTGTGGTGACAAGGACTGTCTGTTACCTTGTTGAGTTTGTCTGTGGTGACAGGGACTGTCTGTTACCTTGTTGAGTTTGTCTGTGGTGACAGGGACTGTCTGTTACCTTGTTGAGTTTGTCTGTGGTGACAAGGACTGTCTGTTACCTTGTTGAGTTTGTCTGGGGTGACAGGGACTGTCTGTTACCTTGTTGAGTTTGTCTGGGGTGACAGGGACTGTCTGTTACCTTGTTGAGTTTGTCTGTGGTGACAGGGACTGTCTGTTACCTTGTTGAGTTTGTCTGTGGTGACAGGGACTGTCTGTTACCTTGTTGAGTTTGTCTGTGGTGACTGTCTGTTATCTTGTTGAGTTTGTCTGTGGTGACAGGGACTGTCTGTTACCTTGTTGAGTTTGTCTGTGGTGACAGGGACTGTCTGTTACCTTGTTGAGTTTGTCTGTGGTGACTGTCTGTTATCTTGTTGAGTTTGTCTGTGGTGACAGTGACTGTCTGTTACCTTGTTGAGTTTGTCTGGGGTGGCAGCGACGTGAAGCTCAAACAGCAACTCAGTCAGGACACTCACAAACTCCTCCCCATCAGCTGCTGGAAAGAGATTAAACATCAACCAGAGAGAGACAGATTAAATATCAACCAGAGAGAGACAGATTAAATATCAGACCAGAGAGAGACAGATTTAATATCAGACCGGAGAGACAGATTAAACATCAACCGGAGAAAGACAGATTCAATATCAGACCATAGAGAGACAGATTAAATATCAGACCAGAGAGAGACAGATTAAATATCAGACCAGAGAGAGACAGATTAAATATCAGACCAGAGAGAGACAGATTAAACATCAGACCAGAGAGAGACAGATTAAACATCAACCAGAGAGAGACAGATTAAACATCAGACCAGAGAGAGACAGATTAAACATCAACCAGAGAGAGACAGATTAAACATCAGACCATAGAGAGACAGATTAAACATCAGACCAGAGAGAGACAGATTAAATATCAGACCAGAGAGAGACAGATTAAACATCAACCAGAGAGAGACAGATTAAACATCAGACCAGAGAGAGACAGATTAAACATCAACCAGAGAGAGACAGATTAAATATCAACCAGAGAGAGACAGATTAAACATCAGACCATAGAGAGACAGATTAAACATCAGACCAGAGAGAGACAGATTAAATATCAGACCAGAGAGAGACAGATTAAACATCAACCAGAGAGAGACAGATTAAACATCAGACCAGAGAGAGACAGATTAAACATCAACCAGAGAGAGACAGATTAAACATCAGACCAGAGAGAGACAGATTAAACATCAGACCAGAGCGAGACAGATTAAACATCAGACCAGAGAGAGACAGATTAACATCAACCGGAGAGAGACAGATTAAACATCAGACCAGAGCGAGACAGATTAAACATCAGACCAGAGAGAGACAGATTAACATCAACCGGAGAGAGACAGATTAAACATCAACCAGAGAGAGACAGATTAAATATCAGACCAGAGAGAGACAGATTAAACATCAGACCAGAGAGAGACAGATTAAACATCAACCAGAGAGAGACAGATTAAACATCAGACCAGAGAGAGACAGATTAAACATCAACCAGAGAGAGACAGATTAAACATCAGACCAGAGAGAGACAGATTAAACATCAACCGGAGAGAGACAGATTAAACATCAACCATAGAGAGACAGATTAAACATCAACCAGAGAGAGACAGATTAAATATCAGACCAGAGAGAGACAGATTAAACATCAACCAGAGAGAGACAGATTAAATATCAGACCAGAGAGAGACAGATTAAACATCAGACCAGAGAGAGACAGATTAAACATCAACCGGAGAGAGACAGATTAAATATCAGACCAGAGAGAGACAGATTAAACATCAACCGGAGAGAGACAGATTAAACATCAGACCAGAGAGAGACAGATTAAACATCAGACCAGAGAGAGACAGATTAAACATCAGACCAGAGAGAGACAGATTAAACATCAGACCAGAGAGAGACAGATTAAACATCAGACCAGAGAGAGACAGATTAAACATCAGACCAGAGAGAGACAGATTAAACATCAGACCAGAGAGAGACAGATTAAATATCAGACCAGAGAGAGACAGATTAAACATCAACCGGAGAGAGACAGATTAAACATCAGACCAGAGAGAGACAGATTAAACATCAGACCAGAGAGACAGATTAAACATCAGACCAGAGAGAGACAGATTAAACATCAGACCAGAGAGAGACAGATTAAACATCAACCAGAGAGAGACAGATTAAACATCAGACCAGAGAGACTGTTATTAAATGAAGTGCCCTTTTAATATAGACCACATGGAGAATTCAATAAATCCTATTTATTTTTATATGAATTAAAGGCTAAAGTGCCAACATTTTTGGCAGATTTCAACAAACTAAATGCCCGTAGAGACTGCACGGGTTTAGCCGTCTAATTCCACGACTTTGTCGATATCGTGGAAAAATTCTTAGGTTGTAAACGATTTTCGGACATCTTGGCTGGTTCAGTGAGACAGGGTCTAGGTCTGCTGGTTCAGTGTAACAGGGTCTAGGTCTGCTGGTTCAGTGAGTCAGGGTCTAGGTCTGCTGGTTCAGTGAGTCAGGGTCTAGGTCTGCTGGTTCAGTGTGACAGGGTCTAGGTCTGCTGGTTCAGTGAGACAGGGTCTAGGTCTGCTGGTTCAGTGAGTCAGGGTCTAGGTCTGCTGGTTCAGTGAGACAGGGTCTAGGTCTGCTGGTTCAGTGAGACAGGGTCTAGGTCTGCTGGTTCAGTACCACTACGTCTTGGCTGGTTCAGTGAGACAGGGTCTAGGTCTGCTGGTTCAGTGAGACAGGGTCTAGGTCTGCTGGTTCAGTACCACTACGTCTTGGCTGGTTCAGTGAGACAGGGTCTAGGTCTGCTGGTTCAGTGAGACAGGGTCTAGGTCTGCTGGTTCAGTACCACTACGTCTTGGCTGGTTCAGTGAGACAGGGTCTAGGTCTGCTGGTTCAGTGAGACAGGGTCTAGGTCTGCTGGTTCAGTACCACTACGTCTTGGCTGGTTCAGTGAGACAGGGTCTAGGTCTGCTGGTTCAGTGAGACAGGGTCTAGGTCTGCTGGTTCAGTACCACTACGTCTTGGCTGGTTCAGTGAGACAGGGTCTAGGTCTGCTGGTTCAGTGAGACAGGGTCTAGGTCTGCTGGTTCAGTACCACTACGTCTTGGCTGGTTCAGTGAGACAGGGTCTAGGTCTGCTGGTTCAGTGAGACAGGGTCTAGGTCTGCTGGTTCAGTACCACTACGTCTTGGCTGGTTCAGTGAGACAGGGTCTAGGTCTGCTGGTTCAGTACCACTACGTCTTGGTCGTAGGCTCTGTCAGTGTCAGAAACGTTGATCCTTTATCGCAATGGTCACCAACCTTTTCTGAGTAAAGGTCACAATTATAAAACAGTTCTGTACCAATGAGGTTTGTGCCGTAAACTACAGAACCAATACTTTACCGCCACATATTGGCTTTGCTTGAATTGCCCTGCCAATGTTGTTCTTCTCGGACCATTTTTATAAACTATATTTTTCAGAAGAAACGTTGAACAACTAATAGTCAAATCACAGTGTAAGAACAGGTGCTCACCCTGTCTCACTGTCACCCTGTCACCCTGTCACCCTGTCTCCCTGTCTCACTGTCACCCTGTCACCCTGTCTCCCTGTCACCCTGTCTCCCTGTCACCCTGTCACCCTGTCTCACTGTCACCCTGTCTCACTGTCACCCTGTCTCCCTGTCACCCTGTCTCACTGTCACCCTGTCTCACTGTCACCCTGTCTCACTGTCACCCTGTCTCACTGTCTCCCTGTCACCCTGTCTCCCTGTCACCCTGTCTCCCTGTCACCCTGTCTCACTGTCTCCCTGTCACCCTGTTACCCTGTCTCCCTGTCACCCTGTTACCCTGTCACCCTGTCTCACTGTCACCCTGTCTCACAGTCTCCCTGTCACCCTGTCTCCCTGTTACCCTGTCACCCTGTTACCCTGTCACCCTGTCTCACTGTCACCCTGTCACCCTGTCTCCCTGTCTCCCTGTCACCCTGTCTCCCTGTCACCCTGTTACCCTGTCACCCTGTCACCCTGTCTCCCTGTCACCCTGTCTCACTGTCACCCTGTCACCCTGTCTCACTGTCTCACTGTCACCCTGTCTCCCTGTCTCCCTGTCTCACTGTCTCACTGTCACCCTGTCTCACTGTCACCCTGTCTCACTGTTACCCTGTCACCCTGTCACCCTGTCTCACTGTCACCCTGTCACCCTGTCACCCTGTCTCACTGTTCTAGTCTTTAAGGCCATTTCCTGTTGCTTTGGTTAGAAACGGTTTAAACTGAGCTGTGGTTAAGGACCCAGCTGTGTTTATCAGTGGTTAAGGACCCAGCTGTGTTTATCAGTGGTTAAGGACCCAGCTGTGTTTATCAGTGGTTAAGGACCCAGCTGTGTTTATCAGTGGTTAAGGACCCAGCTGTGTTTATCAGGAGTTAAGGACCCAGCTGTGTTTATCAGTGGTTAAGGACCCAGCTGTGTTTATCAGCGGTTAAGGACCCAGCTGTGTTTATCAGGAGTTAAGGACCCAGCTGTGTTTATCAGGAGTTAAGGACCCAGCTGTGTTTATCAGGAGTTAAGGACCCAGCTGTGTTTTATCAGTGGTTAAGGACCCAGCTGTGTTTTATCAGTGGTTAAGGACCCAGCTGTGTTTATCAGTGGTTAAGGACCCAGCTGTGTTTATCAGGAGTTAAGGACCCAGCTGTGTTTATCAGTGGTTAAGGACCCAGCTGTGTTTATCAGTGGTTAAGGACCCAGCTGTGTTTATCAGGAGTTAAGGACCCGGCTGTGTTTATCAGGAGTTAAGGACCCAGCTGTGTTTATCAGTGGTTAAGGACCCAGCTGTGTTTATCAGTGGTTAAGGACCCAGCTGTGTTTATCAGTATTTAAGGACCCAGCTGTGTTTATCAGGAGTTAAGAACCCAGCTGTGTTTATCAGGAGTTAAGGACCCAGCTGTGTTTATCAGGAGTTAAGGACCCAGCTGTGTTTATCAGTATTTAAGGACCCAGCTGTGTTTATCAGGAGTTAAGGACCCAGCTGTGTTTATCAGTATTTAAGGACCCAGCTGTGTTTATCAGTGGTTAAGGACCCAGCTGTGATTATCAGGAGTTAAGGACCCAGCTGTGTTTATCAGTGGTTAAGGACCCAGCTGTGTTTATCAGGAGTTAAGGACCCAGCTGTGTTTATCAGTGGTTAAGGACCCAGCTGTGTTTATCAGTAGTTAAGGACCCAGCTGTGTTTATCAGTAGTTAAGGACCCAGCTGTGTTTATCAGGAGTTAAGGACCCAGCTGTGTTTATCAGGAGTTAAGGACCCAGCTGTGTTTATCAGTGGTTAAGGACCCAGCTGTGTTTATCAGTATTTAAGGACCCAGCTGTGTTTATCAGTATTTAAGGACCCAGCTGTGTGTCAGTATTTAAGGACCCAGCTGTGTTTATCAGTGGTTAAGGACCCAGCTGTGTTTATCAGTGGTTAAGGACCCAGCTGTGTTTATCAGGAGTTAAGGACCCAGCTGTGTTTATCAGGAGTTAAGGACCCAGCTGTGTTTATCAGGAGTTAAGGACCCAGCTGTGTTTATCAGGAGTTAAGGACCCAGCTGTGTTTATCAGTGGTTAAGGACCCAGCTGTGTTTATCAGTAGTTAAGGACCCAGCTGTGTTTATCAGTGGTTAAGGATCCAGCTGTGTTTATCAGTATTTAAGGACCCAGCTGTGTTTATCAGGAGTTAAGGACCCAGCTGTGTTTATCAGGAGTTAAGGACCCAGCTGTGTTTATCAGGAGTTAAGGACCCAGCTGTGTTTATCAGTATTTAAGGACCCAGCTGTGTTTATCAGGAGTTAAGGACCCAGCTGTGTTTATCAGTATTTAAGGACCCAGCTGTGTTTATCAGGAGTTAAGGACCCAGCTGTGTTTATCAGGAGTTAAGGACCCAGCTGTGTTTATCAGGAGTTAAGGACCCAGCTGTGTTTATCAGGAGTTAAGGACCCAGCTGTGTTTTATCAGGAGTTAAGGATCCAGCTGTGTTTATCAGGAGTTAAGGACCCAGCTGTGTTTATCAGGAGTTAAGGACCCAGCTGTGTTTATCAGTATTTAAGGACCCAGCTGTGTTTATCAGGAGTTAAGGACCCAGCTGTGTTTATCAGTGGTTAAGGACCCAGCTGTGTTTATCAGGAGTTAAGGACCCAGCTGTGTTTATCAGGAGTTAAGGACCCAGCTGTGTTTATCAGGAGTTAAGGACCCAGCTGTGTTTATCAGGAGTTAAGGACCCAGCTGTGTTTATCAGTGGTTAAGGACCCAGCTGTGTTTATCAGTATTTAAGGACCCAGCTGTGTTTATCAGTATTTAAGGACCCAGCTGTGTTTATCAGGAGTTAAGGACCCAGCTGTGTTTATCAGGAGTTAAGGACCCAGCTGTGTTTATCAGGAGTTAAGGACCCAGCTGTGTTTATCAGTGGTTAAGGACCCAGCTGTGTTTATCAGGAGTTAAGAACCCAGCTGTGTTTATCAGTGGTTAAGGACCCAGCTGTGTTTATCAGGAGTTAAGGACCCAGCTGTGTTAATCAGTATTTAAGGACCCAGCTGTGTTTATCAGCGGTTAAGGATCCAGCTGTGTTTATCAGGAGTTAAGGACCCAGCTGTGTTTATCAGTGGTTAAGGACCCAGCTGTGTTTATCAGGAGTTAAGGACCCAGCTGTGTTTATCAGTGGTTAAGGACCCAGCTGTGTTTATCAGTGGTTAGGGACCCAGCTGTGTTTATCAGTAGTTAAGGACCCAGCTGTGTTAATCAGTATTTAAGGACCCAGCTGTGTTTATCAGGAGTTAAGGACCCAGCTGTGTTTATCAGTGGTTAAGGACCCAGCTGTGTTTATCAGGAGTTAAGGAACACTGTTTGGTCTTTGTAACTCACACAGAGGAGTAGAACACTGGGGACTTAGATCACCCCTATCCACTGTCTCCTCTCCCTCCTTCTTCTCCTCGCCCTCTCCCTCCTCCTCCTCCTCCTCTCCCGTGTGGCTGACGAAGATGTCCTTGATGGCGATCAGTTCTTTCTTTATCTCCTCCTGATCCTCCTCTTCCAGGGAGGAGAGGAACGACTGAACCTGAGAGGGGGGAGGAGTGTGAAGAGGAGACAGAGGAGTTGGGTTACTTGTATCCGTGTGTATATCTGTGTGTGTATATCTGTGTTTGTGCTCGTGTGTGTGTGTGGGTGTGTTTTACCTTAGCCTCACTCTCATTGGCCAGTATCTCCAGAGCCTCTAGGTGTGATAGGCCCTGGTAGTCATCAAACAGGATTCCGTAGTGAGCTGTGGGCTCACTGATTGGCTGGCAGCTGAGACGAGCCCTCTCCTTCTCTTTGGCATCCTTCAGCATCTGACCAATCCCAACACAGAGATACAACACCTCAGCCAATCACAACACAGAGATACAACGCCTCAACCAATCACAACACAGAGAAACAACGCCTCAGCCAATCACAACACAGAAATACAACAACACAGCCAATCACAACACAGAGATACAACGCCTCAACCAACCAGAACACAGATACAGAACAACACAGCCAATCAACAGAGAGATAATGTGGTCATTTTCATCACTTTAAAAACTGAAACCTTATTTTCACCATTGCCCACAGAGCATGTGTATCTGTGTGTGTGTGTGTGTGTGTGTGTGTGTGTGTGTGTGTGTGTGTGTGTGTGTGTGTGTGTGTGTGTGTGTGTGTGTGTGTGTGTGTGTGTGTGTGTGTGTATGTGTGTGTGTGTGTGTGTGTGTGTGTGTACCTACCTGGCTGAGTGAGACAGTCCTCTGCATTAGTATCTTGGTCTTCCTGAAACCAGGGTCAGTCTCTGCCAGGACCGTCATGGTTCTCTTACCGATGAACTCTAAGGCATCGAGACCTCCACTGATCACTGATTTACCCTGGTGGGGAGGGACGGGGTCACGACAATGTTATCTGTTATCAATTACACTGATCGCACGTGTGTGTGTGTCTGTGTGTGTCTGTGTCTGTGTCTGTGTGTGTGTGTGTGTGTGTGTGTGTGTGTGTGTGTGTGTGTATACTCACAGCGTGTGTGATGGTAGACAGTACTCCTCTGCTTGGTGGTGGAGTGGTGACCAGGGCTGACTGAGGACAGCTATCCTCCTCTTCCTCTCCTCCCTCCTTCCTCTCCTCCTCCCACCCCTCTCGCGCCTCCTCTCCTACTGAGGTCCTGTGAAGACGCAGAGCTCCGGCCTTCTCCTTTACTGAAGTTAGACTGTTACCTAGAGAGAGATGGGGGAGAGATGGGGGAGAGACAGACAGACAGACAGACAGACAGACAGACAGACAGACAGACAGACAGACAGAGAGAGAGAGAGAGAGAGGCAGAGAGAGAGACAGAGAGAGGGACAGAGAGAGGCAGAGAGAGAGACAGAGAGAGAGACAGAGAGACAGAGAGAGAGAGACAGAGACAGAGAGAGACAGAGACAGAGAGAGACAGAGACAGAGAGAGGCAGAGAGAGAGAGAGAGAGACAGAGAGACAGAGAGAGAGAGAGACAGAGAGACAGAGAGAGAGAGAGAGAGACAGAGAGAGAGAGAGAGAGAGAGAGAGACAGAGAGAGAGAGACAGAGAGACAGAGAGAGAGAGAGAGAGAGACAGAGAGAGAGAGACAGAGAGACAGAGAGAGAGACAGAGAGAGAGAGAGAGAGACAGAGAGAGAGAGAGAGAGATGGGGGACGGAGAGAGAGAGAGACAGAGAGAGAGAGAGAGAGAGAGGCAGAGAGAGAGAGACAGAGGGAGAGAGAGAGAGAGACAGAGAGAGAGAGACAGACAGACAGACAGACAGGCAGACAGAGAGAGAGAGAGGCAGAGAGAGAGAGACAGAGAGAGAGAGAGAGACAGAGAGAGAGAGACAGACAGACAGACAGACAGACAGACAGACAGACAGACAGACAGACAGAGAGAGAGAGAGAGAGAGGCAGAGAGAGAGACAGAGAGAGGGACAGAAAGAGGCAGAGAGAGATGGGGGAGAGAGAGAGGCCGAGAGAGACAGAGACAGAGATAGACAGATAAGTATTGCTGTGTTCACAGGGGAACAATGGTTGTAAAGAGTGACATCACTAAACACATTTGGAACACAACCCCTATTAACTAATAAAAGGTTGGTTCAGACATCAACCCCTATTAACTAATAAAAGGTTGGTTCAGACATCAACCCCTATTAACTAATAAAAGGTTGGTTCAGACATCAACCCCTATTAACTAATCTAAGGTTGGTTCATTAGACATCAACCCCTATTAACTATATAAAAGGTTGGTTCAGACATCATTTGTGGGGCATAAATGTGTGTGTGTGTGTGTGTGTGTGTGTGTGTGTGTGTGTGTGTGTGTGTGTGTGTGTGTGTGTGTGTGTGTGTGTGTGTGTGTGTGGAGACTTACCCACAGTAGACGTGGCACTGGTCAGTAGAGACTTCCCCCAGGAGCCCCATCCACCCCAACCTTTCCCCTTGACCTGAAGAGAGTCCTACACACACACACACAATAACGTCACCACAACGACAACAACATGACATCACTATGACGACAGCCAATCAGCCAATCATACCTCTTCCTCCCCCTCGGCAGCAGCGGTCTCCGCCTCCAGGCTCACCAATTGGCCACACTCAGTCACCTGATCCTCCACGCCGCCGCCGCCCCCTGATTGGTCAATAGGAGCCTCATCTCTGTCGTCCCTGGTCACGTCCTCTCCTGCCACCTGGTTGGCTGGCTCAGAGACCTCGGAACCCTCTGTGGCCAACGAGGGCTGGGGGATGGGTGTGGGAGGCGGGAGAGCTGTGTGTGTGTCTTCTCCTGGGGGGTTGGCGTCGGTGTGGGAGGGGTCAGAGAGAGGAGCGGGGGGGAATATGGGAGGGTTGGAGTCAGACATGTTCATCTGGAGAGAGAGAAGGGGGGAGGAGAGAGAGAGAGAAAGAGAGAGAGAGAGAGAGGGGGGAGGTTTATTTTTAATAGTGACTGATTTATCCCAGTAAAATCTGTGGTGTTTTCATTAGGAACCAAACGGGGCGGGACCTACCTGAAGTTGTCCAATAGAAACTAATTACAAAAACGCAACTGTTTGGACTAAATGACCACACCCCCAGTATTGCTGAACATTGACGTTTAACATTCAACTGAATGAGCCAGTGAAGATGAGAGAAGCAGAAACACAAGCTGTACTGTCTTCCCCGGTGCGTTCAACAGGAGGCAACGTTTCGTTACGTTCAAGATAGACATATACTATGTAGAACAAACTCTTGCCATTGTAGAATCGCGTCGGCTCTATTCATTAGAATTGCCATCTGCAATTGTTCCCGAAACGTTTTCCAAATGAACATGGCACCGCGACAGTTAGTTGTAAATTCCAATGGTTTTATTACCGCCATCTAGCGGTCACGTCATATCAACGCGACGACCACAGCACTGTTTTCCTTTGGCTTTGACACAGCCAAGCAGAGTGACAGCAAATCTTTCAGTCTCAAAAAAAACATTAATAAATAACTATAATTTGAAATAAAAGTTAAGACACACGTATATCATGTATACTGCGATATGTTTGTGACATATAACAAATAAATAACACAAATCATTCACCAGGTTTCACTTTTTACAAACACAGATTCTGAAACTATGTCAGTAGCAGGTTACTGTCACTAAGAGGGAAATAGAAAACCCTAATTCAATTACCACGCGGTTCGGTTCGGTTCGGTTCGGTTTGGTATGGTATGTATGTATGGTAAATGACTGTGCATCTCACCGGTTAGTCTCGCTGCTGACAACTCTCTCCGCTAGACGCGCTCCTTCCGCCCCGCCACGTAGACAGGGATGCGCGTGTCGTCCGTCGGTGCCTGTGGGAGGTGACGTCACCCCCCGGGAGCGCGTCAGAGAGGGAAGAGTTCGGGAGCGAGAGGTCCAACTCGGCGGAAAAACGTGTCTCCCTCCAGCAGGTGGCGTTTTAGTCGTTGTTTCACCCATCAGGCAAGTCGTTTTTTCTGTGTGGACGTCAATAAGAGTGTCGAATTTAATCAACAACGACAAAACAAAATGGTTGATTTGCTACGTGACGTTTCTTTTTTTAATTATATAATGTAAGTTTCGTAATGCTTTAAGTTGTTACGAATGTACCGGTATAAGTAGGACACGTTTACATCCCGGCAACTTTGAGAATAAACACTTTATATAACGGAGTTGTCTAGAGACGGTAAAGCATATTCATGATATGAGGCTAGGGCGTCTCTCAATTCAAAATCATTTCAATTCAAGGGGCATTATTGTCATGGGAAACATATGTTAAACATTGTCAAAGCAAGTGAAGTAGATAATAAACAAAAGTGATATAAGCAATAAAAATTAACAGTAAACATTACCCTCACAAAATAATAAAGACAATTCCAATACCTAAGTTCCCAGATAGTTTGAACGCACTGATCATAGCTCACATAAAAGCGCTTGATTTCTGCAACACGTCATGCCGCGGCTCGTTGGTCTAGGGGTATGATTCTCGCTTAGGGTGCGAGAGGTCCCGGGTTCAAATCCCGGACGAGCCCTCGTTTTCGAAAGTGCCTATTTTTGTGTTAGTTTATTGTCACAGTGTCAATGAGATGTCGTGAAAAATGTATGTTGTCAAAATGATATAACCATCTAGTGTCACTACATAACACCAGCACACTCCCTTACGTCTCTTAACACAATGCAGTTCGAAAAGATATAAGCTATTTACCAAATAGACTAAAGTAAAAAATTATAAAACATTATTGTTATTTTATTGTGTTTCTTTTTATAATTATTTTACGTTAGTTTATTTGGTAAATATTTTCTTAACTCTTCTCGAACTGCGCTGTTGGTTTAAGGGCTTGTCAGTAAACATTTCACGGTAAAGTTCAACAAGTCTTGTTGTATTCGGCGCATGTGACTAATAAAGTTCGATTTGATTTGAAAACGTATCACGTTCCACTGCCTACATTATCTACATAATATATATCCAATATATATATATATTTTTTAAACGCGTCGTATCTCTTAATGTCTAAATGCAGAAAAAAAAGGGGAGAAACACACCGATATGAAACGTGTATCAATATATATGTTTATTGTGATTCGGATATTTGTGTTTGTAAAACATGACGCAACATTTGCTGTACAGAATAATGAGTTCACAGTTTGATATAGAAGGGTCAGAAGGCACACACTCCCATTTGAATGGACAACCCCGCATAGAATACAAGATAGAGTTGAATACAGATTCACAACCTTATATATAAAAAAAAAAATGTTTTATATAATTCATTGATTTAAAAAAAAAAAAAAAACATAAAATTATTTATCATCATGCTTTATAAAATACCTTTAATTGCCCATTTCAGTCTAATAATCATTTATAAAATATATTACAACAATTCATCATCATATTACATCTGCATAGTTAAAAAACCAAACGCAAACCAAACGTGTGTGTATATAATCCTGCTATTAAATGAAAAAACAGATTACATTAATCCCAAAACAGTGATATTGGGTCAGTCTGATGTTTCCCTCTCCTCAGGGTTAAAGGTTAAGGACTGTGGGATGGTAAAACTGACCCCAGATCTGTGACTGTTTCCCTCTCCTCAGGGTTAAGGACTGTGGGATGGTAAACTGACCCTAGATCTGTGACTGTTTCCCCTCTCCTCAGGGTTAAAGGTTAAGGACTGTGGGATGGTAAAACTGACCACAGATCTGTGACTGTTTCCCTCTCCTCAGGGTAATGGTTAAGGACTGTGGGATGGTAAAACTGATCCCAGATCTGTGACTTGTAACTTGAACTGAGTTTAATAATGTGTCAATCAATACATCAACGCATCATTCAACCAACCAACAAATGATTGATGGAATAATGAATGGATTTGAATGAGAATGTGCTGGTTGTCTGGTTCTGTGAATGGTTTTAAAGTGCTCTCTAGTTTTCTTTACTCTGCAGGCTCACTAGTCTCCACTAGACTCTCTGGTCTCCTCTGGTCCCCTCTAGTCCCCTCTAGTCCCCTCTAGTCCCCTCTGGTCTCCCCTGGTCTCCTCTAGTCTCCTCTGGCCTCCTCTAGCCTCCTCTAGTCTCCTCTAGTCTCACTATATAGACTATGTACAATACAGTCTGGCCACCAGAATGTAACTTTCATGAGCAGTAAGTTTATATAGCTGCGTTTACACAGGCAGCCCAATTCTGATCTTTCGCCCAATTATTGGCCAAAGAGCAGATCTGATTGGTCAAAAGACGAATTAGTGGGGGGAAAAATATCAGAATTGAGAATCAAACCTGCCAAGGTGGCCACCCATTGGGGTTTGAGTCTTGTTGTTGTTGTTGAGTTTTGTAAAGCAGGAAGTCACCAAACCTGCCAAGATGGCCACCCATTGGGGTTTGAGTCTTGTTGTTGTTGTTGAGTTTTGTAAAGCAGGAAGTCACCCTGCTTCCTGCCGTATATGATGATGTCATATCGCCGAGTCCACTTTCAACCGGCTCAATGGAAGTATTTTACTTACAGAACAACAACAACAACAACAACAACAACAACAATTATAATAAGAATAAAAAATAATCAAACAGAATAATGATCATGATAATGCCCCAGGATAATAAAAAGAGTTTGTTTCACATTTCTAGAATCAAAGACAACAAGCCTTTGCCTTGTAATGGTTGGGAACCCCCACAGCCGTTCCACCCCCTCTACCAGAGCCTGCTGTTGACCTGTGGTTAGGAACCCCCACAGCCGTTCCACCCCTCTACCAGAGCCTGCTGTTGACCTGTGGTTAGGAACCCCCACAGCCGTTCTACCCCCTCTACCAGAGCCTGCTGTTGACCTGTGGTTAGGAACCCCCACAGCCGTTCCACCCCCTCTACCAGAGCCTGCTGTTGACCTGTGGTTAGGAACCCCCACAGCCGTTCCACCCCCTCTACCAGAGCCTGCTGTTGACCTGTGGTTAGGAACCCCCACAGCCGTTCCACCCCCTCTACCAGAGCCCGCTGTTGACCTGTGGTTAGGAAGCCCCACAGCCCTTCCACCCCCTCTACCAGAGCCCGCTGTTGACCTGTGGTTGGGAACCCCCATAGCCCTTCCACCCCCTCTACCAGAGCCCGCTGTTGACCTGTGGTTGGGAACCCCCACAGCCGTTCCACCCCCTCTACCAGAGCCTGCTGTTGACCTGTGGTTAGGAACCCCCACAGCCCTTCTACCAGATCCTGCTGTTGACCTGTGGTTGGGAACCCCCACAACCCTTCTACCCCCTCTACCAGAGCCTGCTGTTGACCTGTGACTCCACTCATGTGACTAGAGTCAGTACAGGCTGTTGAGCTGTGTGTGTGTGTGTGTGTCCACTGAGTACTGAGCAGCAGGTAGTCCCCTCCGTCCAGCAGAGGGAGCCACTCAGTCCACGTTGACTCTAATCTCAGGTCAGCCGTTAACAAACGTTTCTCTCCCTCTCTCTCTCTCTATATATATATATGGTGAAACATCTGTCTAATCGTTGTATCTGTGGTGCTGTATCCATAATGTATTCATAGAGGTACAAAGGAACTCTCTGGAAGGATTAGAACCCGTTTTTTGTAATTTTTTTAGCATGGACATCGAGGACTTCCACCATTTTAAAGTAGTCAAACTGGGTAGGGAATCCTTATGGGGTTTGAGAGCGATCCGCCTTATGAGCAAATGTCTTCTTCTTCTTCAAATAGGTTGTTACGGTTTGTTAATGGCATGGAGCCATATCACCGCCATCTAGTGGCCACAATAAACGTAAGACTAAATGTGGTTCAGGACTCCGGCACTGCAGATGGCGCTAAAATCACAAATATCTGCTCTAAAAAATATATATATATATATATATATATTCAAAAAATGTATCACTTTAAAATGGCGATCATTGGCGCTGCCCATGCCGTCACAGACGTCGTACAAAGTTGAGTCCTCGTTCTAGCTCTATGGTTAAGACCTCTGTCTATCTCTATGGTTAAGACCTCTGTCTATCTCTATGGTTAAGACCTCTGTCTATCTCTATGGTTAAGACCTCTGTCTATCTCTATGGTTAAGACCTCTGTCTATCTCTATGGTTAAGACCTCTGTCTATCTCTATGGTTAAGACCTCTGTCTATCTCTATGGTTAAGACCTCTGTCTATCTCTATGGTTAAGACCTCTGTCTATCTATATGGTTAAGACCTCTGTCTAGCTCTATGGTTAAGACCTCTGTCTATCTCTATGGTTAAGGTCAAGATGTCTGTCTATCTCTATGGTTAAGGTCAAGATGTCTGTCTCTCTCTATGGTTAAGGTTAAGATGTCTGTCTCTCTCTATGGTTAAGGTCAAGATGTCTGTCTCTCTCTATGGTTAAGGTTAAGATGTCTGTCTCTCTCTATGGTTAAGGTTAAGATGTCTGTCTCTCTCTATGGTTAAGGTCAAGATGTCTGTCTCTCTCTATGGTTAAGGTCAAGATGTCTGTCTCTCTCTATGGTTAAGGTCAAGATGTCTGGAGGTTTAGCTGATCCTAGATCTGGGCCTACGAACACCATCCGCCTTCAGCACTGGGAGACAATGGCGAGCACTGGGAGACAACGGCGAGCACTGGGAGACAACGGCGAGTACTGGGAGACAACGGCGAGCACTGGGAGACAACGGGGAGCTCTGGTACTAAGGAGTGGAGAGGAAGAGGACGGCTGATTGGCTGACTGAATAAAGTGATAGACAGATAGAGGATGTGTAAGTCCCCGGGTCTCTCGCTGTCCAACGGTCCTGTCTTGGGGTCCTGTATGGACCAACTACCCAACGGGCTGCGTTCGCCTTGTGTGTCGAACAGACGTTTCACAGCCGTTGCGTTGCGTTGCCGTTCAGACCAGCAGGTGCCGTTTCTTATGTAGAGCCAGGTGGTCGGATCGGGAGAAGCTGCGTTCACAGTCGGGACACTGGAACGGTTTGACGCCTGTGTGTTTACGGAAGTGACGAGTCAGTTCGTCCGAACGGGCGAACTTCCACGTGCACCCCTCCCACATGCACTTATAGGGCTTCTCTCCTGGAGGGAGGGAGGGAGAGAGAGAGAGAGATATGGGGAGAGAGAGGGAGAGAGAGATATGGGGAGAGAGAGAGAGGGATGGGGAGAGAGAGAGAGAGAGAGAGAGAGAGGGAGAGAGAGAAGAGAGAGAGGGAGAGAGAGATATGGGGAGAGAGAGAGAGAGGGAGAGAGAGAGATGGGGAGAGAGAGAGAGAGAGATATGGGGAGAGAGAGAGAGAGAGAGACAGAGGGAGAGAAAGAGCCAGAGAGGTTAGGAAACTAACAGTATCAATCTATAATTTAATTGAACAGAGACCTACAATATGAACGTGTGTGTGTGTGATTTGGTGTGTGTCTCATCTGTGTGTGTGTGTGTCTCACCTGTGTGTGTGTGTGTCATCTGTGTGTGTGTGTGTCTGATTTGGTGTGTGTCTCACCTGTGTGTGTGTGTGTGTCTCACCTGTGTGTGTGTGTCTCACCTGTGTGTGTGTGTGTTTATTTATTTTACCTTTATTTTACTAGGCAAGTCAGTTAAGAACAAATTATTATTTTCAATGAGGGTCTAGGAACAGTGGGTTAACTGGTCTAGGAACAGTGGGTTAACTGGTCTAGGAACAGTGGGTTAGTTAACTGGTCTAGGAACAGTGGGTTAACTGGTCTAGGAACAGTACCTGTTCAGGGGCAGAATGACAGATTTGTACCTTGTCAGCTCGGGGGTTTGAACTTGCAACCTTCCGGTTACTAGTCTAACGCTCTAACCACTCGGCTACCCTGCCGCCCCATGTGTCTGTGTGTGTGTGTGTCTCACCTGTGTGTGTGTGTGTGTGTCACCTGTGTGTGTGTGTGTGTGTGTGTGTGTCACCTGTGTGTGTCTCACCTGTGTGTGTGCGGCGATGTGCCTTCAGATGAGAGCTCTTGGTGTAGACTTTGTTGCAGCTGTTGAAATCACAACGGTGGATTCGTCTCTTCTTCATCGAGTCCGGAGACTCGATTGGCAACGGGTGATTACCCCCAGAATGGACGATCACAGACGGGTTGTTACTGAGGAAGAGAGAGAGAGACCGAATGAGAGAGAGACAGAGAGAGACATAGAGAGAGAAAGACATAGAGAGAGAGAGAGACAGAGAGAGAGAGAGACATAATGAGAGAGAGAGACATAATGAGAGAGAGAGACATAGAGAGAGAGAGACAGAGAGAGAGAGACAGAGAGAGAGAGACACAGAGAGAGAAAGACAGAGAGAGAGAGACACAGAGAGAGAGAGAGACAGAGAGAGAGAGAGACAGAGAGAGATAGAGAGAGAGAGAAATAGAGAGAGATACAGAGAGAGAGACAGAATGAGAGAGAGAGAGAGAGAGAGAGAGAGACAGAGAGACATAGAGAGAGAGAGAGAGAAATAGAGAGAGAGACAGAGAGAGAGAGAGACAGAGAGACATAGAGAGAGAGAGATAGAGACAGAGAGAGAGAGAGAGACAGAGAGACAGAGACAGAGAGACAGAGAGAGAGACAGAATGAGAGAGAGAGAGAGAGAGACATAGAGAGAGAGAGAATGAGAGAGAGAGACAGAGAGAGAGAGAATGAGAGAGAGAGACAGAGAGAGAGAGAGAGAGAGAGAGACAGAGAGACAGAGAGAGACAGAGAGAGAGAGTACAGTATGCTACATACCTACAGTACAGTATTCTACATACCTACAGTACAGTATGCTACATACCTACAGTACAGTATTCTACATACTTACAGTACAGTATGCTACATACCTACAGTACAGTATGCTACATACTTACAGTACAGTATGCTACATACCTACAGTACAGTATGCTACATACCTACAGTACAGTATGCTACATACTTACAGTACAGTATGTTACAGTACAGTATGCTACATACCTACAGTACAGTATTCTACATACCTACAGTACAGTATGTTACAGTACAGTATTCTACATACCTACAGTACAGTATTCTACATACCTACAGTACAGTATGCTACAGTACAGTATTCTACATACCTACAGTACAGTATGCTACATACCTACAGTACAGTATTCTACATACCTACAGTACAGTACTTTACATACCTACAGTACAGTATGCTACATACCTACAGTACAGTACTTTACATACCTACAGTACAGTATTCTACATACCTACAGTACAGTATTCTACATACCTACAGTACAGTATTCTACATACCTACAGTACAGTATGCTACAGTACAGTACTTTACATACCTACAGTACAGTACTTTACATACCTACAGTACAGTACTTTACATACCTACAGTACAGTATTCTACATACCTACAGTACAGTATGCTACATACCTACAGTACAGTACTTTACATACCTACAGTACAGTACTCTACATACCTACAGTACAGTATTCTACATACCTACAGTACAGTATTCTACATACCTACAGTACAGTATGCTACATACCTACAGTACAGTATGCTACATACCTACAGTATTCTACATACCTACAGTACAGTATGCTACATACCTACAGTATTCTACATACCTACAGTACAGTATGTTACATACCTACAGTACAGTATGCTACATACCTACAGTACAGTATGCTACATACCTACAGTATTCTACATACCTACAGTACAGTATGCTACATACCTACAGTACAGTATGCTACACACCTACAGTATTCTACATACCTACAGTACAGTATGCTACATACCTACAGTATTCTACATACCTACAGTACAGTATGCTACATACCTACAGTACAGTATTCTACATACCTACAGTGCAGTACTCTACATACCTACAGTACAGTATGTTACAGTACAGTACTCTACATACCTACAGTACAGTATTCTACCTACCTACAGTACAGTATTCTACCTACCTACAGTACAGTATTCTACATACCTACAGTACAGTATTCTACATACCTACAGTACAGTATAAATCAAAACAAATCAAATTTTATTTGTCACATACACATGGTTAGCAGATGTTAATGCGAGTGTAGCGAAATGCTTGTGCTTCTAGTTCCGACAATGCAGTAATAACAAGTAATCTAACTAACAATTCCAAAACTACTGTCTTGTACACAGTGTGAGGGGATAAAGAATATGTACATAAGGATATATGAATGAGTGATGGTACAGAGCAGCATAGGCAAGATACAGTAGATGGTATTGAGTGCAGTATGTACATATGTGATGAGTATGTAAACAAAGTGGCATAGTTTAAAGTGGCTAGTGATACATGTATTACATAAGGATACAGTCGATGATATAGAGTACAGTATATACGTATGCATATGAGATGAGTAATGTAGGGTATGTAAACAAAGTGGCATAGTTTAAAGTGGCTAGTGATACATGTATTACATAAGGATACAGTCGATGATATAGAGTACAGTATATACGTATGCATATGAGATGAATAATGTAGGGTAAGTAACATTATATAAGGTAGCATTGTTTAAAGTGGCTAGTGATATATTTACATCATTTCCCATCAATTCCCATTATTAAAGTGGCTGGAGTTGAGTCAGTGCCAGTGTGTTGGCAGCAGCCACTCAATGTTAGTGGTGGCTGTTTAACAGTCTGATGGCCTTGAGATAGAAGCTGTTTTTCAGTCTCTCGATCCCAGCTTTGATGCACCTGTACTGACCTCGCCTTCTGGATGATAGCGGGGTGAACAGGCAGTGGCTCGGGTGGTTGATGTCCTTGATGATCTTTATGGCCTTCCTGTGACATCGGGTGGTGTAGGTGTCCTGGAGGGCAGGTAGTTTGCCCCCGGTGCTGCGTTGTGCAGACCTCACTACCCTCTGGAGAGCCTTACGGTTGAGGGCGGAGCAGTTGCCGTACCAGGCTGTGATACAGCCCGCCAGGATGCTCTCGATTGTGCATCTGTAGAAGTTAGTGAGTGCTTTTGGTGACAAGCCAAATTTCTTCAGCCTCCTGAGGTTGAAGAGGCGCTGCTGCGCCTTCTTCACGATGCTGTCTGTGTGAGTGGACCAATTCAGTTTGTCTGTGATGTGTATGCCGAGGAACTTAAAACTTGCTACCCTCTCCACTACTGTTCCATCGATGTGGATGGGGGGTGTTCCCTCTGCTGTTTCCTGAAGTCCACAATCATCTCCTTAGTTTTGTTGACGTTGAGTGTGAGGTTATTTTCCTGACACCACACTCCGAGGGCCCTCACCTCCTCCCTGTAGGCCGTCTCGTCGTTGTTGGTAATCAAGCCTACCACTGTTGTGTCGTCCGCAAACTTGATGATTGAGTTGGAGGCGTGCGTGGCCACGCAGTCGTGGGTGAACAGGGAGTACAGGAGAGGGCTCAGAACGCACCCTTGTGGGGCCCCAGTGTTGAGGATCAGCGGGGAGGAGATGTTGTTGCCTACCCTCACCACCTGGGGGCGGCCTGTCAGGAAGTCCAGTACCCAGTTGCACAGGGCGGGGTCGAGACCCAGGGTCTCGAGCTTGATGCCGAGCTTGGAGGGTACTATGGTGTTGAATGCCGAGCTGTAGTCGATGAACAGCATTCTCACATAGGTATTCCTCTTGTCCAGATGGGTTAGGGCGGTGTGCAGTGTGGTTGAGATGCATCGTCTGTGGACCTATTTGGGCGGTAAGCAAATTGGAGTGGGTCTAGGGTGTCAGGTAGGGTGGAGGTGATGTGGTCCTTGACTAGTCTCTCAAAGCACTTCATGATGACGGAAGTGAGTGCTACGGGGCGGTAGTCGTTTAGCTCAGTTACCTTAGCTTTCTTGGGAACAGGAACAATGGTGGCCCTCTTGAAGCATGTGGGAACAGCAGACTGGTATAGGGATTGATTGAATATGTCCGTAAACACACCGGCCAGCTGGTCTGCGCATGCTCTGAGGGCGCGGCTGGGGATGCCGTCTGGGCCTGCAGCCTTGCGAGGGTTAACACGTTTAAATGTCTTACTCACCTCGGCTGCAGTGAAGGAGAGACCGCATGTTTTCGTTGCAGGCCGTGTCAGTGGCACTGTATTGTCCTCAAAGCGGGCAAAAATGTTATTTAGTCTGCCTGGGAGCAAGACATCCTGGTCCGTGACTGGGCTGGATTTCTTCCTGTAGTCCGTGATTGACTGTAGACCACATGCCTCTTGTGTCTGAGCCGTTGAATTGAGATTCTACTTTGTCTCTGTACTGGCGCTTAGCTTGTTTGATAGCCTTGCGGAGGGAATAGCTGCACTGTTTGTATTCGGTCATGTTACCAGACACCTTGCCCTGATTAAAAGCAGTGGTTCGCGCTTTCAGTTTCACGCGAATGCTGCCATCAATCCACGGTTTCTGGTTAGGGAATGTTACATACCTACAGTACAGTATGTTACAGTACAGTACTCTACATACCTACAGTACAGTATTCTACATACCTACATTATTCTACATACCTACAGTATTCTACATACCTACAGTACTTTACATACCTACAGTACAGTATGCTACATACCTACAGTATTCTACATACCTACAGTATTCTACATACCTACAGTACAGTATTCTACATACCTACAGTACAGTATGCTACATACCTACAGTATTCTACATACCTACAGTATGCTACATACCTACAGTACAGTATTCTACATACCTACAGTACAGTATTCTACATACCTACAGTATGCTACATACCTACAGTACAGTATTCTACATACTTACAGTACAGTATTCTACATACCTACAGTACAGTATGCTACATACCTACAGTACAGTATGCTACATACCTACAGTATGCTACATACCTACAGTACAGTATTCTACAGTACAGTATTCTACATACCTACAGTACAGTATGCTACATACCTACAGTATGAAAGTGTGCGTCTATATTTAGTCCAGCAGGGGGTGCTGTAGATCCTTCTATTTCCCAGCCTTAGATGGCTGTGACTTCTCATGACTTGGTTTAGTGTTTTAGCTGGTGTTCGTGTTTTTGAGTGTGTGGACGAATGAACGTGTGTGTTTCCCTCTCCCTCCCTCGGGTGTGGTTCTACAACAGGACACTTGATAATGCACACACACACACACACACACACACACACACACACACACACACACACACACACACACACACACACACACACACACACACACACACACACACACACACACACACACACACACACACACACACACACACACACTCCTTCTCCCACATGAGGGTTCCCAGGACACTTGGAGACAGACTGCCTCACTAATGCATTCTGGGAGATATTATCTGTGTGTGTGTGTGTGTGTGTATGTATGTGTGTGTGTACATTGCGTTGTGTGTTTAAACTGTACAAAAACGAAAACATTCCCATTCCCCCATAAAACATATTTGATCACATTCCTATACAGTAGTGATTCATATTACAACAAAGGATACCTTCCTGCACGCACACACACACACACACACACACACACACACACACACACACGCACACACACCCTTCAGGATAAATGTGCCGGCCGGCCTGAAACGAACTCTTGTTATTTATGCAGTTGCCACTCTACCTGTTTTTTTATTCTGCGCTTGGAAACAAAACACCATGTGTGTGTGATAGAGGTGGTGGTGACAGATCTAGCCTCGCCCATTTCCTCAGAAGCGTTGGGATGGCAGGGGGGGGGGGGGGGTTGCCCTGGCAACCAGAGCGGGAAATATCACAAAGAGGAAGTAACATTCCTTAAACCCTCGTCTTTAGGTCACTGTCCTTAAACTATTCTCTCTCTCTCTCTCTCACAGACAGTACAAGCTTGTATTGTTGTTTGTTTGAAAGAATGAAAATGAAATTCTCTCACTCTCTCTCTCTCTCTTTCTCTCTCTCTCCCGTAAAAAACGAGGTAAGAAACCATTCTTCTCCTGTATGTAGTAGCAAGCTCTGCCTCTACTCACTCGCTATAGGCCTGTGGCGCGCTGATGACCGATGAGGTCATTTCCTGGTTGTATGAGTCGTGGGCATGCTCTGTTTTGATTAGCTTGTGGTGTGCGTCGCCTCTGAGCTCTGACTTCATGGAGGATGCTGGGTAGAAAAAACACACACACACCAGTTAATACACACACACACACACACACACACACACACACACACACACACACTCTGTATTACCCAGATAAAGACAGGGAGATTCAGGGATAACAGAGAAATATCCCACCTGTCTGATGTTGTGAGCTTCCTGCCGGCCTGTGATGGTGATGATGATGATGATGGTGGTGGTCGTCGCCAGCGACGGTTCGGTTGACCGCGATTGGCTGAGGCAGGTGCAGCGGGGAGGAGGGGTAGAGGATGGACAAGGGTTGTAGCATGACCTGGGACAGCATGACCCCTGAACCCTGGACGACCCCGGGGCCGGAGCCTAACAACACGGGGTAATGGAGGGAGGGGGAGGGCTGGGGGGAGGAACGACTGTACGGGGAGGAAGTGGAGGAACAGGAGGAAGGGGAGGAGGAGGAGGAGGGAGAGGGTCGTTTGCTGACCGACAAGTCGACTGGTTCGAGTTGTGTATTTGAGGTGGGGTTGGCGGACTGGGCATGTGTGAGTGTGTGTGAGGGGGAGAAGGTGTGTGTGTGTGCGTATTGTGTGGGGTGGTAGGGATGAGGGGTGAAGATAACGCTGTTCACTACCGAGGGATAAGACTGATAGAGAGACTGATGGAAGGAAGGAGAGAAAGGAGGATGGGAGGAGGAGGGAAGGAGAGGAGAGAGGGAGAGGAGGAGGAGGGGAGGAGGGGAGGAGGAGGGAAGGAGAGGAGAGGGGAGAGAGAGAGAGAAGAGGAGGAGGGAAGGTGAGGAGGGAAGGTGAGGAGGGAGGGAGGGAGGGAGGGAGGGAGAGAGGGAGGGAAGGAGGGAGGGAGGGAGGGAGGGAGGGAGGGAGGGAGGGAGGGAGGGAGGGAGGGAGGGAGGGAGGGAGGGAGAGATTGTATTTCATTTTCATTCTTTCAAACAAAAAACAAACAACAATACAGCTTGTACTGTCTGTGTATGTGCGTGTGTGATGGTGTGTGATGGTGTGTGTGTGTGTGTGATGGTGTGTGTATGTGCGTGTGTGATGGTGTGTGTACCAATTGTATGCAAATGTCCATCATGAAGCATTTCTCAAGAAAGATGTGGAAACCAGTCAGTCTAGTCAGTGTGTGTGTGTGTGTGTGTGTGTGTGTGTGTGTGTGTGTGTGTGAGAGATCTACTGTATGCCTAGAGAGTAGTAAACATGTGCAGTAAAATGGTTGGATGGAAACACACACCATCACACCATCACACCATCACACCCACACACCATCACACCCACACACCATCACACACCATCACACACCATCACACACCATCACACACCATCACACACCATCACACACCATCACACCATCACACACCATCACACCATCACACCCACACACCATCACACCCACACACCATCACACCCACACACCCACACACCCACACACCATCACACCATCGCATCCTCACACCATCACACCCTCACACCATCACACCCACACACCATCACACCCACACACCATCACACCATCACACCATCACACCATCACACCCACACACCATCACACCACGACACCATGACACCCACACACCATCACACCATCACACCCACACACCATCACACCATCACACCCACACACCATCACACCATCACACTCACACACCATCACACCATCACACCATGACACCATGACACCCACACACCATCACACCATCACACCCACACACCATCACACCATCACACTCACACACCATCACACCATCACACCACGACACCATGACACCCACACAGGGCGTGAGTTGGGGTGGGTTGTCTATGTTCTATGTTATATTTTCTACGTGTTTGGCCTGGTGTGGTTCTCAATCAGAGGCAGGTGTCGTTCGTCGTCTCTGATTGAGAATCACACTCAGGTAGCCTTTTCCCACCTGTGTTTTATGGGTGATTTCTTTCTGTCTAGTGTTTTCTGCACCTTTCAGGACTGTTTCGGTTTCATTTCATTATTTTTGTTATTTTGTTTAGTGTTCGGAGTTTAAATAAATATCATCATGAACACGTACCAAGCTGCATATTGGTCCGATCCTTCCTACTCCTCCTCAGATGAAGAGGACAGCCGTTACAGAATCACCCACCACAACCGGACCAAGCAGCGTGGTACCCAGGAGCAGGGGGTTCTGGAGTCCTGGACAATGGAGGAGATTTTAGACGGTAAGGGACCTTGGGCACAGGCTGGGGAATATCGCCGCCCCAGGGAAGAGCTGGAGGCAGCCAAAGCAGAGCGGTGGCATTTTGAGGAGTTGGCACGGCAGCGCAACAGGGACGAGAGACGGCCCCAAAAATGTATTGGGGGGGCACACGGGGAGTGTGGCTAAATCTGGTAGGAGACCTGAGCCAACTCCCTGTGCTTACCATGGAGAGAGGTGGACCGGGCAGGCACCGTGTTATGCCGTGAGGCGCACAGTGTCCCCAGTGCGCAGGCATAGCCCGGTGCGCTACATCGCAGCTCCTCGTATCGGCCGGGCTAGAGTGGGCTTTGAGCCAGGAGCTATGAAGCCGGCTCAGCGCATCTGGTCTCCGGTGCGTCTCCTCGGCCCGGGTTTTATGGCACCAGCCCTACGCACGGTGTCCCCGGTGCACCAGCACAGCCCAGCGCGGTCTGTTCCAACACCGGCAAATTTGCCGGGCTACAGGGAGTATCCAGCCAGGACAGGTTGTGCAGGCTCGGTGCTCGAGACTTCCAGTGCGCCTCCACGGTCCGGTCCATCCGGTGCCTCCTCCACGCACCAGGCCACCTGTGGCAGCCCCCTTACCAGGCTGTCTCTCCGTCTCCTCCCTCCAGGTGCTCCCACCTGTCCAGCGCTTCCAGAGTCTCCCTCCTGTCCTGAGCTGCCAGAGCCTCCCGTCTGTCCAGAGCCGCCCGTCTGTCCTGAGCTGCCCGTCTGTCCTGAGCTGCCAGATCCGCTCGTCTGTCCAGAGCCGCCCGTCTGTCCTGAGCTGCCCGTCTGTCCTGAGCTGCCGGGGCCGCCCGTCTGTCCAGAGCCGCCCGTCTGTCCTGAGCTGCCCGTCTGTCCGGCGCTGCCAGAGCCTCCCGTCTGTCCGGAGCTGCCGGAGCCGCCCTTCTGTCCTGAGCTGCCAGATCCGCACGTCTGTCCAGAGCCACCCGTCTGTCCTGAGCTGCCCGTCTGTCCTGAGCTGCCCGTCTGTCCTGAGCTGCCCGTCTGTCCTGAGCTGCCCGTCTGTCCTGAGCTGCCAGAGCAGCCCGTCTGTCCTGAGCTGCCCGTCTGTCCTGAGCTGCCAGAGCAGCCCGTCTGTCCTGAGCTGCCCGTCTGTCCTAAGCTGCCAGAGCCGCCCGTCTGTCCTGAGCTGCCAGAGCCGCCCGTCTGTCCTGAGCTGCCAGAGCCGCCCGTCTGTCCTGAGCCGCCAGTCTGTCCGGTGCTGCCGGAATCTCCCGTCCATTCGGGACCCGCGGCAAGGGCCGAGACTATGGTGGAGTGGGGTCCACGCCCCGCATGAGAGCCGCCACCGCGGACAGACGCCCACCCAGACCCTCCCCTATAGGTTCAGGTTTTGCGGCCGGAGTCCGCACCTTTGGGGGGGTGGGGGGGGGGTACTGTCACGTTCTGACCTTAGTTCCTTTGTTATGTCTTTGTTTTAGTTTGGTCAGGGCGTGAGTTGGGGTGGGTAGTCTATGTTCTTTTTTCTATGTTGCGTTTATGTGTTTGGCCTGGTATGGTTCTCAATCAGAGGCAGGTGTCATTCGTTGTCTCTGATTGAGAATCATACTTAGGTAGCCTTTTCCCACCTGTGGGTTGTGGGTGATTTTTTTTCTGTCTAGTGTTTTCTGCACCTTTCAGGACTGTTTCGGTTTTCGTTTATTTTCACGTTGTTATTTTGTATTCTCAGTGTTCAGTAAAATAAACATCATGAACACATACCACGCTGCGCATTGGTCCCACATTTCAGAGGAGGACGAAGAATATCGTTACACACACACCATCACACCCTCACACACACCATCACACCCTCACACCCTCACACACACCATCACACCCTCACACCATCACACCCACACACACACCATCACACCCACACACACACCATCACACCCTCACACACACCATCACACCCACACACCCTCACACACACCATCACACCCTCACACCATCACACCCACACCATCACACCCACACACACACCATCACACCCTCACACACACCATCACACCCACACACCCTCACACACACCATCACACCCTCACACCATCACACCCACACACACACCATCACACCCTCACACACACCATCACACCCACACACACACCATCACACCCTCACACCCTCACACACACCATCACACCCTCACACACACCATCACACACACCATCACACCCTCACACCCACACACCCTCACACACATCATCACAGCCAAAAACCCTCACACACACCATCACACCCTCACACACACCATCACACCCTCACACACACCATCACACCCACACACCCTCACACACACCCACACACCATCACACACACCATCACAGCCAAAAACCCTCACACACACACCATCACACCCACACACCATCACACCCTCACACACACCATCACACCCTCACACACACCATCACACCCTCACACCCTCACACACACCATCACAGCCAAAAACCCTCACACACACCCCCACACCATCACACACACCATCACACCCTCACACACCATCACAACCACACACCCACACACCCTCATCACACCATCACACCCTCACACACACCATCACACACACCATCACACCCTCACACACACCATCACACCCACACACCCTCACACACACCCACACACCATCACACACACCATCACAGCCAAAAACCCTCACACACACACCATCACACCCACACACCATCACACCCACACACCCTCACACACACCATCACACCCTCACACACACCATCACACCCTCACACACACCATCACACCCTCACACCCTCACACACACCATCACAGCCAATAACCCTCACACACACCCCCACACCATCACACACACCATCACACCCTCACACACCATCACAACCACACACCCACACACCCTCATCACACCCACACACCCACACCCTCACACCCACACACACACACCATCACACCCACACACCCTCACACCCACACACCCACACCTCCAGTCTCACCGTCTCCATGTCTGTCTTCAGTGGGAAGTCATACACCATCATGACTGCAGCCAGACCTGTAGAGAGAGAGAGACAGGATAGAATGATTACTAGACAGACCTGTAGAGAGAGAGAGACAGGATAGAATGATTAATAGACAGACCTGTAGAGAGAGAGAGGATAGAATGATTACTAGACAGACCTCTAGAGAGAGACAGGATAGAATGATTACTAGACAGACCTGTAGAGAGAGAGACAGGATATAATGATTACTAGACAGACCTGTAGAGAGAGAGAGACAGGATATAATGATTACTAGACAGACCTCTAGAGAGAGACAGGACAGAATGATTACTAGACAGACCTCTAGAGAGAGACATGATAGAATGATTACTAGACATACCTCTAGAGAGAGACATGATAGAATGATTAATAGACAGACCTGTAGAGAGAGAGACAGGATAGAATGCTACTGCTGCTAATACTACTACTACTGCTAGTAATACTACTACTACTGCTAGTAATACTACTGCTAGTACTTCTACTACTGCTGCTAATACTACTACTAGTGCTGCTAATACTACTACAACTGCTGCTAATACTACTACTACTGCTAATACTACTACTGCTAGTACTACTACTGCTAATGCTGCTACTGCTAATACTACTACTGCTACTGCTAATACTACTACTACTGCTAATGCCACTACTACTGCTGCTAATGCTACTACTACTGCTGCTAATGCTACTACTACTACTACTGCTGCTAATACTACTACTGCTACTACTGCTGCTAATACTGCTACTACTACTACTACTACTACCACTGCTACTGCTGCTAATACTACTACTACTGCTACTACTACTACTGCTGCTGCTACTACTACCACTGCTACTGCTGCTAATACTACTACTACTGCTAATACTACTACTGCTACTGCTGCTACTACTAATGCTAATGCTACTACTGCTAATACTACTATTGCTGCTAATACTAGTACTACTACTACTGCTGCTACTACTAATGCTAATGCTACTACTGCTAATACTACTGCTGCTAATACTAGTACTACTACTACTGCTGCTAATACTACTACTACTGCTGCTAAAACTACTACTACTAATACTACCACGGTTACTGCTGCTGCTAATACTACTACTACTACCACTACTACTACTACTACCACTGCTACTACTACTACTGCTGCTAATACTACTACTGCTGCTAATATTACTGCTGTTGCTAATACTACTGCTGCTGCTAATATTACTGCTGTTGCTAATACTACTGCTGTTGCTAATACTACTACTGCTGCTAATACTACTACTGCTGTTGCTAATACTACTGCTACTACTGCTACTACTGCTACTGCTGCTAATATTACTACCACCACTGCTACTACTACTACTACTACTGCTGCTAATACTACTACTGCTGCTAATACTACTACTACTACTACTACTACTGCTACTACTACTGCTGCTAATGCTAATACTACTGCTAATACTACTGCTACAGCTACTACTACTACTGCTACTGCTAATACTACTACTACTGCTACTACTACAACTAATAACTAATACTGCTAATACTACTGCTGCTAATACTAGTACTACTACTACTGCTACTAATACTACTACTACTGCTGCTAAAACTACTACTACTAATACTACCACGGTTACTGCTGCTGCTAATACTACTACTGCTGCTAATACTACTACTACTGCTGCTAATATTACTGCTGTTGCTAATACTACTGCTGTTGCTAATACTACTACTGCTGCTAATACTACTACTGCTGTTGCTAATACTACTGCTACTACTGCTACTACTGCTGCTGCTAATACTACTGCTGTTGCTAATACTACTGCTGTTGCTAATACTACTACTGCTGCTAATACTACTACTGCTGTTGCTAATACTACTGCTACTACTGCTACTGCTGCTAATATTACTACCACCACTGCTACTACTACTACTGCTGCTAATACTACTACTGCTGCTAATACTACTACTACTACTACTACTACTGCTACTACTACTGCTGCTAATGCTAATACTACTGCTAATACTACTGCTACAGCTACTACTACTACTGCTACTGCTAATACTACTACTACTGCTACTACTACAACTAATAACTAATACTACTAATACTACCACTGCTACTACTACTGCTGCTAATACTACTACTGCTACTGCTGATACTACTACTGCTGCTAATACTACTACTACTGCTGCTAAAACTACTACTACTACCACAGTTACTGCTGCTGCTAATACTACTGCTGCTGCTAATACTACTGCTGCTGCTAATACTACTACTGCTGCTAATACTACTACTGCTGCTGCTAATACTACTACTGCTGCTAATACTACTACTACTGCTGCTAATACTACTACTACTGCTGCTAATACTACTACTGCTGCTGCTAATACTACTACTGCTGCTAATACTACTACTACTGCTGCTAATACTACTACTACTGCTGCTAATACTACTACTGCTGCTGCTAATACTACTACTGCTGCTAATACTACTACTGCTGTTGCTAATACTACTACTGCTGCTAATACTACTACTACTACCACAGTTACTGCTGCTGCTAATACTACTGCTGCTGCTAATACTACTGCTGCTGCTAATACTACTACTGCTGCTAATACTACTACTGCTGCTGCTAATACTACTACTGCTGCTAATACTACTACTGCTGCTAATACTACTACTGCTGCTAATACTACTACTGCTGCTGCTAATACTACTACTGCTGCTGCTAATACTACTACTGCTGCTGCTAATACTACTGCTGTTGCTAATACTACTACTGCTGCTAATACTACTACTAGTACTACTGCTGCTGCTAATACTACTACTGCTGCTGCTAATACTACTGCTGCTGCTAATACTACTGCTGCTACTGCTAATACTACTGCTGTTGCTAATACTACTACTGCTACTACTACTACTACTGCTGCTGCTAATACTACTGCTGCTGCTAATACTACTACTGCTGCTGCTAATACTACTGCTGTTGCTAATACTACTACTGCTGCTGCTAATACTACTGCTGTTGCTAATACTACTACTGCTGCTAATACTACTGCTGCTGCTAATACTACTACTGCTGCTGCTAATACTACTGCTGTTGCTAATACTACTACTGCTGCTAATACTACTACTGCTGCTGCTAATACTACTACTGCTGCTGCTAATACTACTAATACTACTGCTACTACTACTGCTGCTAATACTACTACTATTACTGCTACTGCTAATGCTACTACTACTGCTGCTAATACTACTGCTACAGCTACTACTACTACTGCTACTGCTAATACTACTGCTACAGCTACTGCTAATACTACTGCTGCTAATGCTAACACTACTGCTAATACTACTGCTACAGCTACTACTACTACTGCTACTGCTAATACTACTGCTACAGCTACTGCTAATACTACTGCTGCTAATGCTAACACTACTGCTAATACTACTGCTACAGCTACTACTACTACTACTACAACTAATACTACTAATACTACCACTGATACTACTGCTACTACAATTGTATGTCATTACATACCTCTCTGTCTTTCACTCACTCTGTCCTCTTTTCTGTGTGTGTGTGTGTGTGTGTGTGTGTGTGCGTGCGTGTGTGTGCGTGTGTGTGTGTGTGTGCTGCCCTTGTCCAAACACACATTGCAGAGTACTGGCACAAGCTGGAGAAATATCTTAATCAGAATCCACGTCACACACACACACATACGCGCACGAGTACACACACACACACACACACACACACACACACACACACACACACACACACCCCAAGTAACTGCTGTAAAGCTGTCAACTGTACGATGTTTAGAGTAAAACATTATGACATTTCAGACAAAGATCGCATTACCTGTCCTCTGAGTGGCCAGGTGGGACGGTGTGTGTGTGTGTACTCGTGAGCATGTGTGTGTGTACTCGTGAGCATGTGTGTGTGTGTGTGTGGGTGAGCGTGTGTGTGTGTGTGTGTGTGTGTGTGTGTGTGTGTACTCGTGAGCGTGTGTGTGTACTCGTGAGCATGTGTGTGTGTGTGTGTGTGTGTGTGTGGGTGAGCGTGTGTATCCTGGTTAAAGTCTGCAGTATGAACAAACACTATGGTGTCCAATCTACACTGTTCCTCTGATCTGGTGTCCAATCTACACTGTTCCTTATTGTAGAGTTGAACCAGAGGTCAAGCAGTAGTATCAGTAGTAGTATCAGTAGTAGTAGCAGTAGTAGTAGCAGTAGTAGTAGTAGTATCAGTAGTAGTAGTAGTAGTATCAGTAGTAGTAGTAGTATCAGTAGTAGTAGTAGTATCAGTAGTAGTATCAGTAGTAGTAGTAGTAGTATCAGTAGTAGTAGTAGTATCAGTAGTAGTAGCAGTAGTAGTAGTAGTATCAGTAGTAGTATCAGTAGTAGTAGTAGTATCAGTAGTAGTAGCAGTAGTAGTAGTAGTATCAGTAGTAGTATCAGTAGTAGTAGTAGCAGTAGTAGTAGCAGTAGTAGTAGTAGTATCAGTAGTAGTAGCAGTAGTAGTAGTAGTATCAGTAGTAGTAGTAGTATCAGTAGTAGTAGCAGTAGTAGTAGTAGTATCAGTAGTAGTATCAGTAGTAGTAGTAGTATCAGTAGTAGTAGTAGTATCAGTAGTAGTAGCAGTAGTAGTAGTAGTATCAGTAGTAGTATCAGTAGTAGTATCAGTAGTAGTAGCAGTAGTAGTAGTAGTATCAGTAGTAGTATCAGTAGTAGTAGCAGTAGTAGTAGTAGTATCAGTAGTAGTAGCAGTAGTAGTAGTAGTAGTAGTATCAGTAGTAGTATTAGCAGAAGCAGTAGTATCAGTAGTAGTAGTAGTATCAGTAGTAGTAGCAGTAGTAGTAGTAGTATCAGTAGTAGTAGCAGTAGTAGTAGTAGTATCAGTAGTAGTATCAGTAGTAGTAGTAGCGGTAGTAGTAGCAGTAGTAGTAGTAGTATCAGTAGTAGTAGCAGTAGTAGTAGTAGTAGTAGTAGTATCAGTAGTAGTATTAGCAGAAGCAGTAGTATCAGTAGTAGTAGTAGTATCAGTAGTAGTAGCAGTAGTAGTAGTAGTAGTAGTATCAGTAGTAGTATTAGCAGTAGTAGTAGTAGCAGTAGTAGTAGTAGTAGTATCAGTAGTAGTAGCAGTATAAGTAGCTGTAGTAGTAGCAGTAGTAGTAGTAGTAGTAGTAGTATCAGTAGTAGTAGCAGTAGTAGTAGTAGTAGTAGTATCAGTAGCAGTAGTAGTATCAGTAGTAGTAGTATCAGTATCAGTAGTAGCAGTAGTAGCAGTATCAGTAGTAGCAGTATCAGTAGTAGCAGTAGTAGTAGCAGTAGTAGTAGTAGTATCAGTAGTAGTAGTTGTATCAGTAGTAGTAGTATCAGTAGTAGTAGTAGTAGTATCAGTAGTAGCAGTAGTTTCAGTAGTAGTAGTAGTAGTAGCAGTAGTAGTAGAAGCAGTAGTAGTAGTAGCAGTAGTAGTAGCACTAGAAGTAGTAGTATTAGCAGTAGCAGTAGTACTAGTAGTATCAGTAGCAGTAGCAGCAGTAGTAGTAGCAATAGTGGCAGTAGTATTATCAGTAGTAGTAGTAGGATCAGTAGCAGTAGCAGCAGAAGTAGCAGTAGCAATAGCGGCAGTAGTATTAGTAGTAGTAGTAGTAGCAGTAGTAGTAGCAGTAGCAAGCAGCAGTAGTAGATGTAGTAGTAGTAGCACTAGTAGTAGTAGTATTAGCAGTAGCAGTAGTACTAGTAGTATCAGTAGCAGTAGCAGCAGTAGTAGTAGCAATAGTGGCAGTAGTATTAGCAATAGTGGCAGTAGTATTAGCAGTAGTAGTAGTAGTAGTAGTGTCAGTAGTAGTAGTAGTAGTAGTAGTAGTATCAGTAGTAGTATCAGTAGTAGTAGTAGTAGCAGTAGTATCAGCAGTAGTAGTAGTAGTAGTAGTATCAGTAGTAGTATCAGTAGTAGTATTAGTAGTAGTAGTAGTGTCAGTAGTAGTAGTAGTAGTAGTATCAGTAGTAGTATCAGTAGTAGTAGTAGTAGCAGTAGTAGTAGTAGTAGTAGTATCAGTAGTAGTATCAGTAGTAGTAGTAGTATCAGTAGTAGTATCAGTAGTAGTAGTAGTAGTAGTAGTAGCAGTAGTATCAGCAGTAGTAGTATCAGTAGTAGTAGTAGTAGTAGTAGTAGTAGTAGTAGTAGTAGTAGTAGTAATCGTAGTAGTAGTAGCAGTAATAGTAGTAGTAGTGGTAGTAGTGGTAGTAGTAGTAGTAGTAGTGGTAGTAGTAGTAGTAATCGTAGTAGTAGTAGTAGTAGTAGTAGTATCAGTAGTAGTAGTAGTAGTAGTAGTAGTAGTAGTAGTAGTAGTAGTAATCGTAGTAGTAGTAGTAGTAGTATCAGTAGTAGTAGTAGTAGTAGTAGTAGTAGTAGTAGTAGTAGTATCAGTAGTAGTATCAGTAGTAGTATTAGTAGTAGTAGTAGTGTCAGTAGTAGTAGTAGTAGTAGTATCAGTAGTAGTATCAGTAGTAGTAGTAGTATCAGTAGTAGTATCAGTAGTAGTAGTAGTAGTAGTAGTAGCAGTAGTATCAGCAGTAGTAGTATCAGTAGTAGTAGTAGTAGTAGTAGTAGTAGTAGTAGTAGTAGTAGTAGTAGTAATCGTAGTAGTAGTAGCAGTAATAGTAGTAGTAGTGGTAGTAGTGGTAGTAGTAGTAGTAGTAGTGGTAGTAGTAGTAGTAGTAATCGTAGTAGTAGTAGTAGTAGTAGTAGTATCAGTAGTAGTAGTAGTAGTAGTAGTAGTAGTAGTAGTAGTAGTAATCGTAGTAGTAGTAGTAGTAGTATCAGTAGTAGTAGTAGTAGTAGTAGTAGTAGTAGTAGTATCAGTAGTAGTAGTAGTAGTAGTAGTAGTAGTAGTAGTAGTAATCGTAGTAGTAGTAGTAGTAGCAGCAGTAATAGTAGTAGTAGTGGTAGTAGTGGTAGTAGTAGTAGTAGCAGTAGTGTGTGTCTGTGTTGTCCTCGTACTACAGTACAGAACGTCAACAAGGAGCAGCACACACACACCTTAGTACAGAACGTCAACAAGGAGCAGCACATACACCTTAGTACAGAATGTCAACAAGGAGCAGCACACACACCTTAGTACAGAATGTCAACAAGGAGCAGCACACACACCTTAGTACAGAACGTCAACAAGGAGCAGCACACACACCTTAGTACAGAACGTCAACAAGGAGCAGCACACACACCTTAGTACAGAACGTCAACAAGGAGCAGCACACACACCTTAGTACAGAACGTCAACAAGGAGCAGCACACACACCTTAGTACAGAACGTCAACAAGGAGCAGCACATACACCTTAGTACAGAATGTCAACAAGGAGCAGCACACACACCTTAGTACAGAACGTCAACAAGGAGCAGCACACACACCTTAGTACAGAACGTCAACAAGGAGCAGCACACTAGGCCTGTCCCAACCTTTACAGCTAACAAACTCAAACCTTCACAAGCTGATTCATGGAGATTCCCCCTACTGATGACATTAGTGCCTTTAGTGCAGCACACACAAACACACAACACATGTTTCACTCTGCTTTCGAGACTAAAAATAGATTTCCATTCAAAATCCTATTTTGGTAATGACACATCACTAGAGGTAATGATGCCCTAGACACATCACTAGAGGTAATGATGCCCTAGACACATCACTAGAGGTAATGATGCCCCAGACACATCACTAGAGGTAATGATGCCCTAGACACATCACTAGAGGTAATGATGCCCTAGACACATCACTAGAGGTAATGATGCCCTAGACACATCACTAGAGGTAATGATGCCCTACACATCACTAGAGGTAATGATGCCCTAGACACATCACTAGAGGTAATGATGCCCTAGACACATCACTAGAGGTAATGACATATCACTAGAGGTAATGATGCCCTAGCCACATCACTAGAGGTAATGATGCCCTGGACACATCACTAGAGGTAATGACATATCACTAGAGGTAATGATGCCCTAGCCACATCACTAGAGGTAATGATGCCCTAGACACATCACTAGAGGTAATGATGCCCTAGACACATCACTAGAGGTAATGATGCCCTAGCCACATCACTAGAGGTAATGATGCCCTAGCCACATCACTAGAGGTAATGATGCCCTGGACACATCACTAGAGGTAATGGCATATCACTAGAGGTAATGATGCCCTAGCCACATCACTAGAGGTAATGATGCCCTGGACACATCACTAGAGGTAATGATGCCCTGGCCACATCACTAGAGGTAATGATGCCCTAGCCACATCACTAGAGGTAATGATGCCCTACACATCACTAGAAGTAATGATGCCCTAGCCACATCACTAGAGGTAATGATGCCCTACACATCACTAGAAGTAATGATGCCCTAGCCACATCACTAGAGGTAATGATGCCCTGGACACATCACTAGAGGTAATGGCATATCACTAGAGGTAATGATGCCCTGGACACATCACTAGAGGTAATGGCATATCACTAGAGGTAATGATGCCCTAGCCACATCACTAGAGGTAATGATGCCCTAGCCACATCACTAGAGGTAATGATGCCCTACACATCACTAGAGGTAATGATGCCCTAGCCACATCACTAGAGGTAATGATGCCCTAGCCACATCACTAGAGGTAATGATGCCCTGGACACATCACTAGAGGTAATGATGCCCTAGCCACATCACTAGAGGTAATGATGCCCTAGACACATCACTAGAGGTAATGATGCCCTAGCCACATCACTAGAGGTAATGATGCCCTAGCCACATCACTAGTGGAATAACTGGTATGGGTTAATCCTGGGTTTATGTTTGTCATGTGTGCGTGTGCCAAGGCTGTGTCACATGAAGGAGGATGGCAAATATTGTCTGTGCAGGTCACTGGAGCTAATCTGTACACCCTTACTGCAATCTCCCTCTCTCTCTCTCTCTCTCCCTCCCCCTCCCTCCATCCCTCTCTCTCTCT